>NC_137024.1:24909532-25062032 GCF_032717465.1 Coenobita brevimanus | reverse complement strand
TCTGTCCCTTCCTCCCTCCATGCTGTTCCCTCCCCTCTCCCTCCCTCCATGCTGTTCCCTCCCCTCTCCCTCCCTCCATGCTGTTCCCTCCCCTCTCCCTCCCTCCATCCCACTTGTTCCCCTCCCTTATCTTTCCCTTTCTCTCCCTCCTTCCTTCCTCTTCCAATCTTTCCTTCCCTTTTCCGTCTCTTCCGTTTCCCTCCCCTATCACTCCCTCCCTCCCTTCCTCCCTCCCTCGCGCCTGTTCCCTTCCCTGTTCCTACCCCCCCTTCCTTCAGTCCTTCCCCTCCCCTCCCTTATACTTCCCTCTTCTCTCTCCCTTTTACCTCCCATGTTCCCTCTCCCTCCTGCCTGTGCCTTCCCTCCATTCCTCCCACAGCCCTTCTCTCTTCGTTCCTTCAGTTTTCTTTCCCTTTCCTTCCCAAAATTTTCTTCTTTTATCTACTTGTCCTTGTTTCTGACCTTCCCACTTCTCTCTCTCTCTCTCTCTGGCTAGTGTTGACGTGTTACTGGTAAAATAAAGATAGTAGAGGAAGTAGGTGGGAGGGGAGAGGGTTACGATTTGAGGTGGTCGTGTGGTGCCCCTCAAACACCTGCCCCTCCCCCATCCCCCCACCCTCCCCTGCTCATCTCCCTCTCCCTCCCTTCTCCACCTCTCCTTCCAGCACCCTCCCCACCTCCTGCCCCTTCCCCTTCTACACCCACACCCACCCTCCCCTTCCCCTCTTACACCCACACCCACCCTCCCTCCCTCCGTCTCATAACCCCCCCAACCTTCCCTTCCCCTCCCCTTTCTCCGTCATACACCGCCGTCCCTCTCCCTTTCCCCCTTCTTCCCCTCCCCCCCTTCCCCCTTTCCACACACCTTCACTGACGCAGGAAGGGTGAAGATGTCTCTGCATCCTCGTCATTATTCACGCCTGTAAAAATGAATAATAATATCATTTTACTCCCCCTCCTCTCCATCAGCTTCATCCCATTCTCTTCCTCTTCCTTTCTCCTCCTCCTCCATCCTCTAAACATCCACTCTGTGCATTGTACATCCACACTGTGCACTGTCCTTTTGTCTAAGACACCCGTCTTATATATTTGTCGATCTCCCCAATGCAAAGAAAGTAATATAAGCACAGATTAGGATCTGCGCAGATAGACCTGAGTTAACGGTCACTACTCTTACTTTCGACCTGTGATGGGTTGTGGATCACTGAGGGTCCCTGTTAGTCAAGTGACCATCATCGGGATTTTTTTAATGTACCAGGGGTCACTGTATCAGGAGGAAACTTGTGTACTTGTCCCACATGGGAGAGTTCCTTGTCTCAGTGGAGTGAATGGAGCTAGGGCCTGATTGACTGCTGCCTACCTTAAAAGCACCAGGCAAGGCTGCCGCACCACCCCTAAACATCCACACTGTGCAGTGTGTAGTTTCCACGTTATGTCCACAGACTTCCCATTAACTCAATGTACCGGTTTATAATGTCATGCCGTAACTATTAGTTTGATTATTATCTCTTTCAGGTTACTCAATCGGGTAGCTTATAGACAAAGTATCATAGAATGTGACTTTTCCTTTCCAGTATTTCCTATGAAATTTCCATGTCAGTTTTTCCATGGTGCATGGTGGTTTTTCTCACTTTTTCCTGGAGGGTTTGGGGGTGGGGGGAGCCTTCTTGCTTTACTATCCTTATCCTTCAGCATGTAGAGTTAGATCTTGTAGTCATAGTTTTCTCTGTAACAAGCAACCTTGAAGGGACCATGAGGTCTGTTGCTGTTTGCTTTCCTATGTAGATTCCTCCTCCTCCTCCTCCTCCTTCAGCCTGGTCCTCACCTTTGGCTACCCCTCCCCCTCCCAAACCTCACTGCTGTAAAAATTAAACACTCGTTCAATTTTCACACTTTTCGCACCCCACTTGACCCAAAAGCATCAAGGAAGAAAGAAAGAAAAAATGAAAGGAATCGCGCTGGGAGAGAGAAAAGAAAAAGAGAGAAATCGTTTGTAGAGAGAAAGGAGGTGGTTAAGGTGTGGTGTGGCACAGAGAATGAGAAAGAGAGAGGGGGAGGGGAATGTTAAAGAAAGTGCGGATACTTAAGCGGGATTAGGCTAAAATGAGGTAAAAGAACAGAATAGGGGACTGGTGAGAGAGAGAGAGAGAGAGAGAGAGACTGAGAGGGAGAGGGAGAGAGAGAGCCAAGCAGGGAGTCAGAGGTGTCAAAAAGGACAGGTGGCAAAAACTTTTATGATGAAGCATGAGGAATTTACCACAATAACCCTTAGCCAACTGACAGGCCCATCCCCCCTCCCCTCCCCCGTCCACCCACTCCCTCTACCCCCCTCCCCTCCCCATCCACCCACTCCCTCTACTTCCTCCTCCCTTCCCCATCCACCCACTCCCTCTACTTCCTCCTCCCTTCCCCATCCACCCACTCCCTCTACCCCCTCCCCTCCCCATCCACCCACTCCCTCTACCCTCCTCCCCTCCCCATCCACCCACTCCCTCTACCCCTCCTCCCCATGCACCCACTCCCTATACCCTCTCCTCCCCATCCACCCACTCCCTCTACTTCCTTCTCCCCTCCCCATCCACCCACTCCCTCTACCCCTTCCTCTCCCCATCCACCCATTCCCTCTACCCCCACCCCTCCCCATCCACACATTCTCTCTACCCGCCACCCCTTCCCATGCACCCACTCCCTCTGCCTCCTCCCCATCCACCCACTCCCTCTACCCTCTCCTCCCCATCCACCCACTCCCTCTACCCTCTCCTCCCCATCCACCCACTCCCTCTACCCTCTCCTCCCTCTCCACCCACTCCCTCTTCCCCCTCCCTTCCACATCCACCCTCTCCCTCTACCCCCTCCTCTCCCCATCCACCCATTCCCTCCACCCCCCTGCCCTCCCCATCCACCCACTCCCTCTATCCTCCTCCCCATTCACCCACTCCCTCTACCCCCCTCCCCCCCATCCACCCACTCCCTCTACCTCCCCAGCCCCCCATTTCCTGGTGTATTATGGATGGCTGGGTAAGAATTCAGGGGTCAGGAGGAGAGGTCAGGGGTCAGCAGGGGCCGAATTCATGAACTTTCTTGGAGCTGCGGTCAGACTGGCGGACGTAGCTAGTTTGCGTCTCGTCCCTGTGCACCTGGTAGTAGTGTTTGCGTCTTGTTCTGTGCACCTGGTCGTAGTGTTTGCGTCTCGTCCCTGTGCACCTGGTCGTATCGCTGGGCACCTGGCTGTAACAGGTGCCCAGTCGTGTTCCAGGGCACGAATGACACATGCGAAAAACTTACTGTCTGCCGCAATGACTCGTGTGCATGAACTGTAACCCTCTTCTTTTTTTTTTCTTGATACATGTACTTTGTCTTCTTGATCTTCTACTACTTCTGCGTCTACTACTACTAGTGCATCTACTGCTACTACTACATCTACTACTACTACTACTACTACTACTGTTACTACTACTGCTACTACTACTACTTACTACTACTACTTACTACTGCTACTCCTACTACTGCTACTACTACTACTACTACTACTTTCCGCTGGAGCCAAAGTTAAGTATAAAACTACTTCTTTATACTTTTAATCACGCCGACTCAAACCTTTCACAACGAATCTAGATGGAACTAGAAAGCACTCAGAGAGTGTATATCCCCGCCAATGCCACTGCCGTTAACAAGGATCCGGATTTAGGTCCGTGAGGTTATTGTGTGGAATATATATATTCCGGATCTGCCTCAAAATTTAATTAACTGCTCCTTGGCCCATGGCCCACTCTTCCACAAAATTTCATTGAAATTCATTGAGAAATTTTGGAGATATTGTGTGGACAAACAAACAAACAGGTGAATACATAACCTTCCAACTTCGTTGGCGGAAGTAATAATGAAATGAAAAATACCGACAGACCCAAGTTATTCCATGCAGTCATTCAGTGTTGTGGCTGCGTTAGTATAGCAGAAACTGGCGAAGAAATCTTTACGAATACGGTCAAAGGAAACATGTCCTGCTGCCAATAAATCCTCTGAATTGAAAAGTATGAATGAAATGAATGAAAAGTTTCCCCTTAGAAGGCGCAGACCAAATTTCCTTCACTTGAGACGTAGAGGAAATTTCTTCACATGTTATACGAACACAAAAGAAGGTGGCGGAAAGGGATTGGTGACGCCTGGCCCGGGATTCGATTCTTTATAGGAGGATTTAGGTTGGCAGAGGGTGGGTGGGGTGGTGGTGGCCGCTGGTACTGCTCCCTGGATGGTGGTAGTTGTGGTAGATGATGGTGGTGAAATGTTTATTGTGATGGCAAGAGTTTATGATGACGTTACTTTTGCTGATGAAAATTGACGAGCATTGGGTGAGTGTGGTAAATGTGGTGGGTGATGGTGATGGTACTGATCCCTTGATGGTGGTATTTGTGGTAGAACTGTAGATCATGGTGGTGGTAAGTGGTTTATTGCTGGGCCAGAGTTAATGATGATATTAAATTGTAGGTGAAGCAGTTGAGTATAGGACGATAGTGGTGGATGGTGGTAGTTGTGGCAGGTGATGCTGGTGAATGGAGTAATGGTTAAATGCGGTAGGAGAGTTTATGATGTTTATGAATTTGACTGAGTAGAGGGTGACTGTGGTGGGTGATGGTGGCTGTACGGGTCCCGGGATGGTGGTGGTGGTAGATGATGGTGGTTGTACAGGTCCCGGGATGGTGGTGGTGGTAGATGATGGTGGTTGTGCTGGTCCAGGGATGGTGGTGGTGGTAGATGATGGTGGTTGTACTGGTCCCGGGTTGGTGGTGGTGGTGGTAGATGATGGTGGTTGTACTGGTCCCGGGTTGGTGGTGGTGGTGGTAGATGATGGTGGTTGTACTGGTCCCGGGTTGGTGGTGGTGGTGGTAGATGATGGTGGTTGTACTGGTCCCGGGTTGGTGGTGGTGGTGGTAGATGATGGTGGTTGTACTGGTCCCGGGTTGGTGGTGGTGGTGGTAGATGATGGTTGTACTGGTCCCGGGACGGTGGTGGTGGTAGATGGTATTTGTACTGGTCCTGGGATGGTGGTGGTGGTAGATGACGGTGGTTGTACTGGTCCCGGAATGGTGGTTGTGGTAGATGATGGTGGTTGTACTGGTCCTGGGATAGTGGTTGTGGTAGATGATGGTGGTTGTACTGGTCCCGGGATAGTGGTTGTGGTAGATGATGGTGGTTGTACTGGTCCCGGGATGGTGGTTGTGGTAGATGATGGTGGTTGTACTGGTCCCGGGATAGTGGTTGTGGTAGATGATGGTGGTTGTACTGGTCCCGGGATAGTGGTTGTGGTAGATGATGGTGGTTGTACTGGTCCCGGGATGGTGGTGGAGGTAGATGATGGTGGTTGTACTGGTCCTGGAATGGTGGTTGTGGTAGATGATGGTGGTTGTACTGGTCCCGGGATGGTGGTGGTGGTAGATGATGGTGGTTGTACTGGTCCCGGAATGGTGGTTGTGGTAGATGATGGTGGTTGTACTGGTCCTGGGATGGTGGTGGTGGTAGTGGTGAATGGGCTTGATATCTATTGATGAGGTTACTGAGCACCGGTAGCGAGTAAAATAGGGCGTTAGTGGTAAAAGTAGTGGTGTGATGGTGGTAGCTGTGGTAGATGGTGGTGGTGAGTGGTGTACTGTGGTCATGGAGTTTACGATGGCACTAGATTTGTTGAGGACGAGAAGTAAATGGACTGTAAGATGATTTAATGGCCAGGGGAGCGTGGCTGATGGTAGTAGTTGTGGTAGTATCGGAGGGGGTGGTTGTGGTAGATGGTGGTAGTGTGTTTGTTGTTATGGTGGTGAAATGTCAGCTACAGAAGCACCAGCAGACATCACTACACCATCAAGTGAAGCTGGCAGTGGTGCGCTTGTTAACATCTTATTTGCCATGGCGTATATTTTTAATTTTGTTCTTTTTATCCCAAGACGGTTTTATTCTACTTAGGGACTTCTGAACTGGAGGTTTACACACACACACACACACACACACA
This sequence comes from Coenobita brevimanus, assembly GCF_032717465.1. Lineage (NCBI taxonomy): Eukaryota > Metazoa > Arthropoda > Malacostraca > Decapoda > Coenobitidae > Coenobita > Coenobita brevimanus. The sequence goes on along the minus strand of NC_137024.1, from coordinate 25,056,031 downwards.
CACCCACACACACACACACACATATATATATATATATATATATATATATATATATATATATATATATATATATATATATATATATATATATAGATAGATAGATAGATAGAAAGATAGAGAGATAGATAGACAGATAGATAGATATAGATATAATGTATATACAGGTAAGCAATATCACATGAGCACTTGACGACAGATATGTCGTGTAATTCGCAGGAAAATCAAATGATGAGGACCATCAAGCCTTCATGTGTATTTCACATCTTTAGGGTGAAAAGATGTCTTGAAATACAGACGAAAATTTGATGTTCCTCTTCACTTGATTTTCCTGAAAAAATTATATACTGTATGTGTATATATATATATATATATATATATATATATATATATATATATATATATCCATCATCCAATCCTACATTGCCCCATGAGGAGCGAAGGAGCCCGGGGCTAGGCAGTTGGTCCCGACATTCAAGATGAGAGTTACCAGCCTCACTCATCCCTGAGTGGCATTACATGAGCAATCAACCCCAATCACCCCTTGGATATAAACCTTCACTGGCTCAATCCGATTGGAGCGCAATAATTACCCACTAAACCACCAGGCGCCAAAATTTGGTTATATGGTTACTACCTAGTGTGATAAATGGTTTCCTGACATACAAGAAACCATTTGGCTTGTCACTGTGTAGAGTCACCCACAGGCAGAAGGAAAAGGAAAGAAAGACAAGAGGAAGTGTTGTCACCCGTAGGCAGAAGGACAAGGAAAGAATGAAGTAAAGGAAGACAGAAGAGGATGGAAGGAAAGAAGGATGGAGGAGAGATATACTGGGTATATATATATATATATATATATATATATATATATATATATATATATATATATATATATATATATATATATATATATATATGCAGAAACTTCACTTCACCGTGAATATATGTATGGAAAATATATGCAGAAACTTCACTTCACCGTGAATATATGTATGGAAAATAACCACAGGAGAAATGAAAGGAGCAACAGTGAGTACTTTCGTATATTACATCTTCAGACAGAGTGAAGATGTAATATACGAAAGTACTCACTGTCGCTTCTTTCATTTCTCCTGTGGTTATAAATATATATATATATATATATATATATATATATATATACATACACAGTACATTGCTTTCCCCTGCCGATGTGAATACCCGAAAGCGTCCCGGATATTTCATGTTTCCGTTTTCCTTGTGGATATCAGCATATCTATGAATTCCGCGATAAGCGGTTTATTTGCATATATATATATATATATATATATTTATATATATATATATATATATTTATATATATATATATATATATTTATATATTATATATATATATATATATATTTATATATATATATATATATATATATTTATATATATATATATATATATATATATATATATATATATATATATATATATATATGGACATAGGTATGTTTATGTACTGTACATATCTGTCTATCCATTTCGTTATATTATTTATTCCCAATTGTATGTTATTTTATACTGAATAGCTTTCCACAGATAATGTTCATGTACAGGAACACACGGATGTGAACAGGACAGGCCTTCCGTACATAGAGAAAACTAATATCCGTATCATTATAAACATTACCAGTACACCACCACAGTATACATACAGTTATAATACCCTGCACCACAAAATTGTCATATTCCATAGTCCCTGATGTATACCATATAAGCCATATCGGTACCTGAATTGACCAACCGTACGCCTAATTCACAAGTGTTTACATGGTGCCGTACTTCCACAAGGTTCGCCCCATCTGCATAACCCACAGTGAACCCTCAATTTACATGTCTTACTACACCGCGAAATTTACATGCCTCCTAAAGAAACCGTGGACTTGATAAATCCTGTAATCATGTAACGACAAAAGTTTTTTCATTCTTACTACCGCTACAGTACTTTATTCAGCTTAGGAGTGGGCTGTGGGTGTTGTCTACGGAGTGATGGATCACATATGTCTATATTTTAGGCACAATCAAAAGCACTTTTCAGTATTTTACCCGGACGATCGGATACTTTTTTTTTTTGCTGTAATAACAATAATAATAATAATAATAACTAGAAGACTAACTGTCAGAAGCAGTTAGCCTACTGATCTCCACCCATGGGAATATTGCTGAATTTGCTTTTTTGTAATAACACAAAAACCGTTGGTCAGACCGCCACCAAAAAGTATACAGGCTGGTCCAGGACCAGACAAAACTAACAGGGCCAAGAAGTGCCTCGTTTATGGTCTGGTTTTTACCTGTATGGAAGAGCAATTGAAAATTGTCAAAAAATGGGCTGTCCCAAATACTGTGTTGTAATGTCACATATAATAATTACGAATGACCTGTAAATTTTTTACATACATATGTTTCGAAAATAATTTTATCACGGGATTTCCTTCCATGTTCATGTGTCTGTAATAGTGTTAGAGAAAATTGTGATTGAAATTAATGATTTTTTTTGGACATTTTTGGACCCGTGACCTTGAAAAGTAGGTCAAGTTAACTGAAACTTGGTCAGTGTGATAGGGTTATGGTGTTGTACATCCTCAGTAAGATGAAAATGGTAGACGAGAAGTGATGGAATAATAATAATAATAATAATAATAATAATAATAATGACAGATACAAAGATCACCTATGGTAGTAGGTGGAGATCAGTAATAATAATGAATAATAACTTGGTCTTTTGTTTCTGAAAAACGCCAGTTCATCTTAGGAATTCACTGGCATTCAACACTCCTACATTTTTACAATAGCAAGAGTTGTGACATCACTCATATCCAATACAGACTTCAAATTAAGCAGTATTTGTAGTCATGTATCGTCAAATTTCAGTATTAACATCACATGGCCAAATTTCCACACTATCTTGACATCGCAAAAATCGCCACACATCCTTAATGTTTACAAAGCGCACCAAACCCTCGCCTCGTCTCGCCAGCTGGTAAACACGACGACCACACGTGTCCCACAAGTAGCATACATTTAATCATACATCACAAAATTTGCATATGGCAGAAATTTCCATACGCCCACAATGTCCCTAACGCCAACCCAAACATGTATAACAGATCGTACCCCCCCAATTCCAATATATAGTGGTCACAAATCTCCATGACGATGATAATAGAAATAATAATAATAATAATAATGATGATGATAATAATGATGATGATGATGATAATAATAATAATAATAATACTAATACTAATAATAATACGATAATAATAATAATAATAATAATAATAATAGCAACAACAACAATAACAATAAACCATGCTTTTAAGTATGTACCCTATCGTAAAATTTCCATGCCGTTATCATATAAGGTAAAATTTCCATATTTCGATAATGTGTTAAGTGTGGCAAAACATCCCCCCGTCGGCACAACTTGTAAACATGGCGACCGCACGTGTCCTGAGACGGTCCCACCAGTCCGAGGTCTGTATAGACCTTGCAGCAGCCCAGGCTTATCCTACCATCTCCACGCTGACCATCTCGCCATTCTCTCCGCTCCCTCTTATCTCTCTCCCACGTTCCTCCCCGTCCTCCTCCAGGTGATGCTTATCGCTGTGTGAGGGTCGGTAGGAGTGAATGGAACTGGGCGGCCTTTATCATATCATCACCTAGGCCTACCTACCTACCCTCTTGCCTTCCCGCCTGTACCCTGCCTTACTGCCTACCCACGTTGACCACAGACCTAAGCTCTCTGTATAAGTTTGTCCTGGATTTATCTTCCTCCAATGTCTGCCTTGTAATACGTTTTTGAAACTCTTAAGTATTTAGTTGTACCGGTACTTAGTTCATTGTCTACCATTTTCGATAGTCCACTATTAACGCAATCCAAAAACCTGTAACACTGAACCAAGAGAATTGCTTTGCAATTAGAACAACCGGCCTCAATATTACCTCTTTTTTTGTGGCGTAGGGTCCCGCGGCAGATCTACCATTATTCAGCCATTAAGAACAGGAAACATGCCAACGTCCTAGGCAGCATTGTGCATGACGGAACCGCTGCGTGTAAGGTGCGGCCTTCACTCCTACTGTAGTACCGTGTACTCGACCATCGGGTAAAAAATTATCTACGGACTTGCTGAAATATTTAATAAGACTGACAGTCGTCCATAAAGCCCATAGTCTGATTAAGAAAAAAAAAAAAAAGATAATCCCTTTGCCAGTACATGGTACCAGTACTGTATGAGATCCCCAATATATATATATATATATATATATATATATATATATATATATATATATATATATATATAAAGGAGGTAGCAGTATCCGACCACGACTTAATTGGCTGGGCCTCAGAGAACAGACTGATCTGTATCCTAATACATTAAATAATCAGCTGAGATATTAACGGATGGCTGTTGTCTGTATGCCGTTATTAGATATTCAGTGGAGCCGAGAAGCCAGAAGGCGTATTTATTAAATGTATATGGCTTATTTCACTGGATCCTTCGATGATATAGTTTCTGATCTTGTTTCTTCAGTCTGCCTACCATGCTTAGTGTGATGACAGTTCCTTACAGAAGATATGTGGAAATCTTCACTGCCCTAACTTGTCTTAAACAGGGAGATTCACTATTTTTAGACCCGAGAATAACGCCAATATATCTGTTATTAATGAACGGATTTAAATGAAACTTCGTACTTACAAACGTCGATCTAAGACAGTGATAGTCTAGATATGAGATACTCTTCGGCATTTTGAGTTTATAGAGAAATATGCTAGAAATAAAATACTACTTTTCCACCTGCCTGGCGCTAAGTCGGCATCAGTTGGTCAGCTGTATTGATGCAAAGAAAATGTCGCACTCGATAACTGGTAGCCTACGAATATTTTTGATGCTCCTGATTTAACTTAAGGCTTTCTTCTCCTCCTCCTCCTCCTCCTCCTCCTCCTCCTCCTCCTCCTCCTTCTTCTTCTCCTTCTTCTTCTTCTTGGCTGTGGGATCACGTGGAGAAAAAATTAAAAACAAGCTTAGCACACTTGCGTAACTTAAGATTATTAGAATGCAGCCACCCCAGTGGATATGTTGCACAGAAAATTACTGGTTTGGAGCACCGGCCTCAATTATGTTTAAACACTGGAGACCCCATTGACCTGTTGGAACTGAGGGTGAACTGTAATGAGAAAGGAAATACCAACTGTGATTTAAATTGGGTTCTTAACAAATACAGCCTTTTGGGGGCCTTCACTACGAGTCCCCCAAAGCTGATTCTCCTGTTCGGCCTGGGGATATCTTTCTACATTTTGTTGTGGCCAACGCCTTTCAGTTTTATTCCGGTCAGAAACCCGACACATTAAAGTGGATCAGAACTTTCACCTCACCACCATGGCAGAGGTACAGTCTTGCACACAGGTATCGCTCCACATTTTAAACCAACAAATGTGAAACTTTAAGGGCGCTGACTATTGCATTACCGGGTTTGGGAAGTCGCTATTCACTATCATTATCACTGGCGGTGGAATGTTTTGATATTTATGTCCGCGACCGTGTATACGTGTTTTATTGCAGCGAACCACAGACCATGTTACTTAGCTGTGGCACACCGTACTCACATGCAGTAAAATGGTTAAAGTGGAGGCTTGACCGATGCGTAACTGAACCGTACTGAAAAGATAACCCATGGAGGTGACCCCAGACTACCGCTAAGCCCCCTCCCATCCACCCACCAAGCACCCATGAAAGGGATGAAGCCTTACCCTAGTTTTCCCGAGGTGTGTGACCTAAGAATTAGCATGAGAGAGAGAGAGAGAGAACTTCTCTTTGAATCCCCGCAGTTTCCCCTTTACTGCATATTGTATACTTCGTACATGGACAGACGAACATCCTACTTTGGCTTCTGAGTAACATTATAAGATTAGACAGCATATATGTGCAAAGGTTAAATCCGCTGATCGTTCAGCAAGAATATTTTTCATCTAATTAAGCGATACTCTAACCTAACCGAATTTTAACTTAACCTAACTTTAGCCAAAAGTAACGTAAATAACGTTTGAAGTCAGTCATCTTATGACTACACACATATATATATATATATATATATATATATATATATATATATATAGTGTGTGTGTAAATGTTACACACACACACACACACACACACACACACACACATACGATTCAGACTTTTCTTACAAGCCCACGTTCTTAAGGAAGAGATTAACAAGCCACCGTATCCAAGTGCATTTTAGGCGGGAAATGTTTGTGACTGTGTGTGTGTGTGTGTGTGTGTGTGTCCATTTATTGCCCCCGTCTCGACTTTCGCAGTAACCCGGAAAAAGTTACAAACATAAAACGTCCACGTCGCTTTGATCGCCAGTCGGAAAAGCACCTAAAAAGGGTCTTTGAAGTTCGTACCGCCTATCTAGTCATCTTGGCGGCGGCAGGGGGTCCAAGTGTAGCCTGGGAGTAGATTAGCATGTCTTCCAGCTCTCACGCCTGTCACTTATCTAGTTAAGCTGCAGGAACACAAAGCCTCGTGGAAAACGCAATGCACCTGCCGCTTCAAGGACAGGTTCCCGCGTGTTTACATTTGCCTTCCTATTCTCACGCGGGTTGGGTTACGTTTTCTTTTCTGCATCGGCAAAGAGAAAACTGGTGCATAATTCACGGATTTCCCCATAACGTGTATTGACTGGTGTGGCGGCTTTATCTCTTTTCTCTTTCCAACCCTGGCCTTGGAATCAGGCTTCTTGTAGTTCCTTTCCCTACGTTTGATGCGCTGCGGATTGGATAGGGAACCTGGTGCATAATTCCCAAACTTCCCTCCGAAATTGCGTTGTCAGATTATTATTATTGTTATTATTATTTTTATTATTATTATTATTGTTGTTGTTTTACCATGAACTTGGAGCATTCATAAACTTCATTAGCTTTTCCCTTTCTGATTTTGAGGTGCTGATTACACGGGATATTTTGTGCTGAAGTCCCACATTTGATTATCAGCCGAAAGTGTAGTGTGATTCAGGGGGTATTTTAACTTTCATTTCTTTTTTTCCATTTCACTCTTTCCCAGTGTTTTTCTTTCCTGCCTTTGATAACGCTGGGGACCCGTGGGAAAATTGGTGTCTAACTCCCACATTTGCCACCCAAAGCTGTTCACGGATACGGTGGCTTTTATGTATTTATTTATTTTTAGTTTTGTTTTTCCTTCCTTTCCAGTTACCTTAAACCCAGAACAAACTTAAGCGTCATAATTCCCACATCATCATCATCATCATCATCATTATTATTATTATTATTATTATTATTATTTTCTCGCCCTGAATTCAGGACACCCATACCGATAGGGCTTTCAATATTTACCTTTTGTATTTTTGATGCGCCGGGAATTACAAAGGGAAGCGCCGCTCACAATTCTACATTTGACGCTGTGAGTGCATGTTGGATCAAAAAACTTCTCTCTCTCTCTCTCTCTCTCCAAGTTCGGAATTACCATACATGTCACATTAAACCTTCATTGCTTCCATTTTCTTCATCTGATACCATGGGGCTTAGACTGGGTAACTCATGCATACTTTTCACATTTCCCTCCTCAAATGGAGACGTGTTAATTCTCTCTCTCTCTCTCTCTCTCTCTCTCTCTCTCTCTCCCTCTCAGCTCGAAATAGCTTTACGTGTTACGAAGCGTTCATTTTATTTTTCCTTTACCTCTGGTGTAGGGGTTACGAGGAAAAAATGGTGCATGATTCTCACTTTCCCACATTCCCCACGGAAAGTGCACTGTCGGATTCGATTATTTTTTCCCCTCACCCAAAACTCAGAATAAGAGCACAGGATATAAAGCCTTAATTATTTTCATTTCTACGTTTGATGTGCTGGGAATTTAAAGAAATAGTTGGACCATAATTCCCACATTTCCCTCTTGAGGTGTTTTGACGGGGACGGCGGCCATCTTTCCTCTCCCTCAAGATGGAAGCACCCATGCCCGTCATCATGCCTTCAAAATATTCCTTTCTCAACCTTTCAGTAATTCCCTTTTCAGCCTGTCAGCGTTTCAACATTTTCCTCTCTACCTTTTCGTTCGCCTTATCCCTCTCGCTGGCCGCTTTCCCACCCTCTTTTGTTTGCGATCTTCACTTGTTCGGTCGCCATGTTTATCTGGTTCTGAACGCGGATTTAAGGATTTTTCTATACCCTGATCTGATATGGAGTTGTTGCCTGGTGGAAGTGGGGTGGGGGTTTTGGTGTAGAGGAGGCGGTGTTTGTGTTATGGTGTTATTTGTGTTTATTGTGTTCACGCCTCCCCTTCACACCTCCCTAGCCGCCTTTATCCCCCCTTCCTCCACCCCCCTTCCTCGTTGCTGTATTTGTCTTGTTCTTTTCCCTTCTCTTTCCCGTTCCTTCTCACTCATCTTCCGTTTTCTCTCGTCTCCCTTTTTTTTTTTTTTTTTTTTTCCCTGCCAGAGAGAGAGAGAGAGAGAGAGAGAGAGGAGAGGAGAGAGAGAGAACGTCATAATGTGGGCGAGTGTGGGAAAGTTGTCGCTCACCTCTCTCTCTCCTTTACTTTTATTTCTACCTTCTGTCGTTCCTATATAATTTCCTTCCTTTTCATGACTCCCCCCCCCCCATTTTTCCTGTACGGTTAATTGTTGAGTATAAGGAATAAAAAAAAGGGGGAGGGATATTATGATCTAAGACTTGCATGCATAGAAGTGTTTCCTAATAAAACGACCAGACCACAGAGCCAAGTTAAGATCGTTTTGTCTATCGGTATCTGTATGTCTTTCTGCCTGTGATGAGATTACTTTATCCTCGCAGTCTCAGGTCTTTCTCAGTTCTTTGGTATTTACATTTTTACAGCATCTCACAAAGCTCTCCCTTTCTCTCCAGTACATTGTAATATCTCCCGGTATTTTCTCGTATTTCATTTTTAAATTTTATATACAGTACCAATATCCTTGTACACACACACACACACACACACACACACACACACACACACACACACACACACACACTTCCGTCCTCATATATCTCAGTAGGCCTGTATCCCGTGTAAGTTTGTAGTTTTCCCGCCAGTTCTCTGCTGTTTACCCTCGGTTTGGGGCAGTTGGCTTAACGACCTAATTATACCCAACACCTCCTTACTGTTCTCGCCGCCTCTCTCTCTCTCTCTCTCTCTCTCTCTCTCTCTCTCTCTCTCTCTCTCTCTCTCTCTCTCTCTCTCTCTCTCTCTCTCAGATCTACTCTGTTGGCACTAAAACTTTTCCTGAGTGAAGATGAATGGGAGTTGCATGGTTTGGTGAATGAATTTGGGACAGTGTATAGGAGGAGGAAGCTGAAAGTTAATGTAAACAAAAGTAAAGTTATGGTGTTTGAGAGGAATGAAGTCACAGAGTGTGCAGTGAGGTTGGATGGTGAGGATATGGAGAATGTGAGTGCATTCAAGTACTTGGGTAGTGTGATGAGTAAGGATGGAACTTTGGGGGATGAAGTACGTGAAAGGGTACAGCAGGGAAGGAAGGTTGTTGGTACACTGAAAGCAGTGATGAGAAATAGGGAGGTGAGTATGGAAGTTGAGAAGTCACTGCATGATGGTATTGTAATCCCTACCCTGACGTATGGAAGCGAGGCGTGGACCTTGCAAGAGGGGAACAAGTCAAGAGTGAGAGCAGTGGAAATGAGTTACTTGAGAGGAGCCTTTGGAGTGACGTGGAGGGACAGGTTGACGAATGAAGAAGTGATGGAACGTTGTGGGGTAGATGTGGATGTGGTTGAGAAGATTAGGAGAAATACACTGAGGTGGTTTGGACATGTGGAGAGAATGGAGAATGAATGACTGACTAAGAGGGTGTATGTAGGTGAGGTGGAGGGAGGGAGAGGGAGGGGTAGACCGAGGATGAGGTGGAGGGATGGAGTTGAGAGGTATATGAGGGAGAGGGGGGTGAGTTGGGGGGAGGGTAGTCAAATGGTGGGTGACAGAGTGACTTGGAGGCGTTTTGTCTGCGCCACCCTTTGCGGGATTAGGGCGTCGGGCTATAGATAGATAGACTAAAATGTACACCAATATTTCCTCTGGCCTGTGTAATTGTTTCTTACTGCACGCTATTCTGTTGTCACTAAAATATATCCCGTTGCCACTAGAATATTTTATCTCGTGACATACTGAGGTCTGCGGCAGGACCAGACCTACTGAGAGAGAGAGAGAGAGAGAGAGTTAACCTATAGTCATGGTAGCCAAGTACGAATGGAGAAGGAGTGTTTGTGTGTTTGCGGAAGTGGATGATTTGGGGTGGCTGTGTTTGCGTCAGCCAGTGTGTCATCGATAAGAACCAACAGGGTAGGTTGGGTGAGATCATCCACCACTTAGTGTAGCGTCAGTATGATATTTTTATGAACCGACCTGGTAGGTGGGGTGGAGCGCCCACTATCCAGTCACTGGACGTTAATACAGCATAGTAATACAGCTTTCAGGTGACATCGTACTGAATGACAAGCAGATGTTTTGTATAATGTAGAATAGCACTTAGTACGTTGGGTGGTAACCATATAACCAACGCCTGGTGGTCTAGTGGCTTTAGGCTCTCCAGTCCCGTAAGGATTTCCAACTGAGAGATGATTCAGGTATAATGCTCATATAAAGCCACTCAGGGGCAAGCGATGCTGGTCATCCTTGCCTGAATTTAATGCCGTGACTGAGGAGACAAGTCCCGTGCCCCAACGGTCGTAGTGAGAAAAAAAAAAAAAAAAAAAAAAAAAAAACCTGGATAGATGATGAACCAACATTGTGGATATATGGATGCACGTGCAAGGACAACAGTTCAGCAGCCATTGTATATCCACTGCAACACACGCAGACTGCCAGACCAACAACGTTATCACCGACCACCCTGGCTCCTCTCCATCCTACTGGCTCTAAAATCGATGCTCGGTTGACTCAAAACATCCAGTTCTCTCTCTCTCTCTCTCTGGTACGGCAGGCCTTGGTGGGGCTGTATGGTTCAGTTAGGGCGTGATAGATGGCTCGGCACAGACACAGAGGCACCGCCATCTCGGCTCCACGGCGCGACAATCGAGAAACTGGCGGGTTTTCTGTACTACTATTAAGTTTGGTCATGCTAAATGTTCTCTCTCTCTCTCTCTCTCTCTCTCTCTCTCTCTCTCCAGATGGTAACCCCTTCATGACGGAAACATTCTCTGCGTTATAGTGGTGCCACCAGATTATTATTCATAAATTATTAAGAAAGATGTCTCGCAGTGGCGGCGGCTACAAAGTCTCCTTTAACACCACTGAGTAAGAGATCTCTCCTAGGCTGAACAGAATATTTTGAGGGTGACAAGAATTGTCGGCGTAATGAAGGGGTTAACTTGAAGCTACTAGACTTTTTTTTTTTTTTTAAATAACTGACTTATTGTCTTGAATTCTGGCGGTATTCTCGTTGTCTTAGGATTCTCGCCTTACCCGTCTATTTCCTATGAGACATTAATATCCTTTTGTATAATACTTTCGGCGTCTGTGTCATCACAAACATATATTTATCATACAAGATAATACTCAGGTGTATGAACTTTAAATCGCCGAGGAAATAGTGCCAGGGAGCTCCAAAACCAAGAAATTGTTGCTGTTAATTCTGTAACTCGGATAACCCAATTTTTACTTTCATGTGGCCACCACTAAACGTTTTTATTCAACTTTAAACCCTAGCACTTTTGAAGGGACAATCCCAGGCTAGGCTAGGGAGTTCAGTTCGGAAAGTTACCCCTGTACTGAATGGTCTGGCTGGTGGTGGTGGCAAGAACGAAGTGAAAATACCATCACTGGAGTGCTGGGGTGTAGTGTAATTTACCTCGCTAACCTACTCACAGCTACAACATTGCATTCCAGATAGATGATTACTGCCTAATTCTTCTGAAAGGCTGTCCCTGATATTAACTGAATTTTTGCAGCTATCCGTCTAATATAACTTGACACCAGCTCCTTCACTGCGATATCCATTTTACTGCTACATTCTGGTTGCTACAGACCATTGTATTATGAGGAATGACTCAATAACGAAAAGTCTCCCGAAATCTGAATACACTCGTCCGGGGATGACAACAATAACAACAAACAATAATAATGACAACAACAAGACCTCGTGCAGTGTGTAACTTAGTCATATCTAATAACTTCATGCTTCGGCCACATGAACCTAATTCACAGAAACTGACATAGACGCCAATTCGTATTTTATCCAGCCAGTCCAAACACCTCATAAATAGCGGGTAACAACGTATGTATGTGGGTTATCTTGATTATATCTCAGCTAACCTAAGGATCTAGTAACGGCTAACAGACATCGCGGTAGATCAACAACGAAAGATTTGACACTGTGGTCGCCGATGACGTCACTCCCGCGCGACCCCAAAATATGAGACGTGACGAATTGGTGTTTTGTGGCGGGTATTGAGTTTTACGAGTAGGCCTACGGGTGTGTATTGGCGGGCAGTAACAAGTTTGCCGAGATGCTCCTTCGTTATTGCAGTACCATGAGGCTCAACTCATGGAAATTCAAACTGTCATTGGGCATTATTTTAGCTGGCATATGGGAATTATTACACATAAATATTGTCTTTGTATGATATTTATATCGTTTTAATGTCAGCATAGTTCGTATCTGAAACACACATGATTGTATTTATGTAAAACAAATGGTTGAGGAAATGTTACAGTTTCCTGTGTCAGCATCAAACATTGACGGCTTGCTAACTGGCTTTGAACTTGGCCAGTAGTTTGACATTTTATTTTTCCTCCTAGCGATGTCAGGCAAAGTATTAATAACAGATTATGAACACTGCTGTCGGTACTGACATCAGAGTAAAACGCTTGGTAGTTTTGTCATAGTCTTTCGCTTCGTATATTCATAGTTATTCGTAAGTGTAGCACAATGATGGAGAACATTGCCTCTGTGCAGACATGATAACCGACATACGAAATCTCTACGCAAGTTAGAACATGGTCAGCAGTGAAGCGCAAACCAGAGAATATCTGCAAGTTACATTCAGGTCATGTTTGTATGATAGTAAGATAATTTGAGGGAAAAAAAAAACAGCAAACATTCCAAAAATATGATCCCTTGAAAATGACTCCAGAGGGGTAATTAAGACAAAGGTCCATTGTTTACACAGCGGTCACTTTCTGGTGCTAATTTAACCCCCGTAACAGCCTGTCAACCCCAGACCCACCACCCTCACCCATGACACTGGTCATTGCGGGGTGTAGTGCCACATTTTGATGTCAGGGATGCAGTTGTGACGTGATAGTACGAGGTATAAGGTGTCTCTGGTAGGTATAAGGAGGTGACATTGAGGTATTTGATGTCAGGGATACGGTTGTGACGTGATAGTACGGGGTAAAAGGTGTCTCTGGTAGGTATAAGGAGGTGACATTGAGGTATAAGGTACTGCACAGGTATAATCATTGGCACTAAAGAATAAGGGGTGGCACCATGAAGCATAACGGGTAACAGTAAGGTATAGAAGGTGGCAGTATGACATAATGGGTGGTATAAGATAAGGGTTGGCAGTGTAAGGTGTACAGGGAAGCACAGTAAGGTAAAATGGGTGACAGTAGGTATAAGAGGGTACTATAAGGTATAAGGGGCAACACTGAGCTATGAGGTGGCAGTGTAAAGCATAGAAGTGGCATTGTAAGGTATGAGGTGGTAGTGTTAGGTATAAGGGGTGGTAGTATAACGCACCGCTTCTCAACATTGGGAGGCAGTGTGTTTTTCTTCGGTTACGCTTAGTCATTCAGTCATATCGGCGAGGTCGGAGCGAGGTCAGCGAAAAATGATTCGGTAACATTGCGTCTTCCCTCAGGGATAAATGAAACAATTCGGCTAGTCAAACTAGAAAATCATTAGAAAAGCCGTGTTTTGACCTTAAACCAATCAATACCAAACCAGCTTTGGTCTAACCTAACGTTAACCTACCATAATACCTAATTTTGTTTGCGAGGATGAAGTTGCGACGTTGTCGAGTCTTTTCTCGAGGCACTCGATCCGACCTTGCCAACATGACGATGACCAAGAATACCAGGGGGAAAAAAAATGCGTCCGGGCTTCTCAAGAGGGCCACAGGGAACTGCCGGAAGGTGTGCGAAAAGATTTAGGAAAGTTACTAGTCTATTCAATTTACCTGTCTTGCTTCCATTTTTTAACTAACCCGCACCGAGTACTGAAATAATTTCATTTGATATTCAATATTTTTGGTTGACAATTCTACAAGAACATTTAGTCTTCCATATTAAATTATAACTTCAAGACAATGTTGACAACCGTTACGTTGTAAGCAAACTGAAGAGAAGCGAAACTTTGAATACAGATGAAATTAACAAGATAAAACATTTATGTATAGTTAAGTATCAGACGAAAATGGCGGGAGGACAGCACACTCAGTCTAGGTCAAAGACATCTTCCCTGACCCACTTCCCCCACATGGCCAGTACTTCCATAACTGACAATCTGAAAGACAGCGTAACAAAACTTTGCTTACGCTGGGGTTCCAGTACACAAGGGCAATGTTGTCTTGTAAACTAGTAAGGAATATACATTTTAATATATGATTTTGGCAGTATCTTTAGGGTAGGGAAGCTGTAAATTTGCAAGTAACCCCTGCATGTGAAGAAAGACGATTAAATGGGACGGTGGCTAAATACCCCCACCCCGCCACCTTCTTGTATTGGCATAAGGACATTGCAGTCCCACCTCCCAGTAGTTGTGTTGGAAGCAGAGTTGTCTCATACTACTCTCGATGGAAAGAGGTAATACCAGGAACTTCTTTACTATTCTAATTCATGCCTCCAAAAGAAATGAAAAGCCCTTGCTCCAGATTTCCTTACCTGGTGAGAAAATGGAATATAGGCTCGACTTCAGTTAAGACGGTGAAATTATTATATACTGCTCTATCCACTACCCCCAATAAAAGAAAAAAAAAAAAATCCCGCTGGTGTGTGGCCTCAAGCTTCGGGTTTCCCTGTTATATATTCCTGAACACAAGAGGTCTGTGGATATCAAACTGCTGAGAACGACTGGTATAAGGTATCCCGGGTGGCCGTATATGGCATAAAGGTTGCACTATAAGGTATAAGGGAAGGCAGTGTAAAGTATAAGGTGGCAGTGTAATATGAAAACTGTCAGAAAGTTGCAAGGAGTGGCATTTTACGATATAAGAATTAGCACTAAAGCTAAAGCATAAAGAGTGGCAGTATAAGGTATAAGGAGTGGCAGTATACTGGAAGGTTAAACAATGAAAATATAAGGGGCGGCAGTAAACTGTGAGGTGTGACAGTATAAGGTTTAACAGATGACAGTATAAAGTATAAGGAGTGGCACTGTAAGGTGTTAGGGATGGCAGTATAAGGTATAAGAGGTGGCACTGTCAGGTATGAGGTGGCACTATAACCGTTACAGAGGCAGAGTGACTCACTCTCGCTCGCCCATCAGTTCAAAAGTTGCAACGATGACTCAGCCTAGTTCCTACACCACCCACTCTAACCCTCCTCACTCCGGTCACGCATTTTGTGTTTTATGTTATCGTCTCACAGTTTTATTCAGTGTAGGACAGGCTTTTTGAACGGGAGAGGTTGGATATACTGTAGCTTTCACGAACTCTTTCACTGTTAGGCATCATTCAAAAGTGGAATAAAATCGTGTGAAGGTAGGGAGATTAAACCAAAACCATACGCCACCGGATTAAAGTTGTTGCTCTCCCCACCACCTGAAATATGTTGTTATATGATTCACTTTGGGACAACTGAGGTACGCGTTCCGTGGTACAGAAGTCAACGAACGCTGTTTCTATCCTCTCCATTTCACAGCGTCTGTCTTAGGCAAAATAAAGTGACCGGGAATGCATGAGGACATTAAACTACCGCACCAGATTGAAGAAGTAAAGAAATTACCAACATATAGATATATATTTTGGTAATATGTCTTACGACGGTACAGTCTTGGTTCTTTTATTATTATATATAAAACTAATAATTAAATAGAGTAGTTATGTTAAGGACGTAAGCTGGTTGCCTTAAGAGGTTTCTTAGCAGTTTACCAGCTAATTGTTGCACTGAGGTCGTTAATATTCTTGTCTATGCTGCTGTAACCTGCACACTGCTGGCATTTTTGAAAACGTGTACAACAAAACAGGTAAAGTGCAGTGCATAAGCTAATGAGAATGAATACGGCCCCACTGTGTTGTATTGTGTGGGCAGGGCGTGAGTGAGTAAGCCACAGCACACCCTCATTACCATTATATATCTTATGGATATTACACCTACATGTAGCATAGTTGTACAAGTTTAACACAGACATTTTTGGTACCCATAAGATACGAAAAGATCATAAGGGAATAACTAAATAGCTCAGGAAGATGTATTACAAAATCCCCCAGGCCAACGACACTACGGTTTATCTCAGTGCGTAACGGATTTCATCACTGTTTACAGGATGAGAGGCTGGCGGGACGGTGGAGTAGGGATGGGGAGGATGGGCAGGGGTGGATGGGTAGGAATTAGGGTTAGCAGTGTAGGGGTGATGCTTGTGGAGTGCGGGGAGAGGAAGAGGGGAGGGGTAGTCGGGCGAGAGGCTATAGGAAGGGAGGGGAGAAGGCAGGAAATGTACAGATTATTGTGGAGAGGGGTATAATCAACACACACACACACACACACACACACACACACACACACACACACACACACACACACACGCAGTTCCGTGTGTATCAGTATACTATAGAATTGCGTTTAGTATGGTATGCAAAAACTATTTATGAATACATATTTACAGGGCATATGCGTTACAACGTCTTGGTATTAGAAGTGTTTACACCTTGGAATCAGTGTATCTGGCACCTCTGTCTTTCTTGCTAATTATTGCATTTAACTAGCCGATGCTCTCTTTGCTGTGTTTTACATAACTGTATCGACATGTAGACATTTATAACATGCAGGAAAATATTCAGGTGTAATACGTACAATATATCGCCAAGGAAGAGGCGTTAGACACGCTTCTGAGACCACAACAGTGCGGTTCTTAAGTCAGTTCATATGAGAAACTGTGTCGTCACGAGATGATTAATGACGTAACAACCTCCCTCCAGTATAAACAAACTTACTGTACCTCATCTCTGCCCCAGCCTCCCGCTGCCATAGCTCTCCTTCGTTCTGGTTTGAGGGACTGGGAACGAAAGTAAAATACTGAGTTGCACTGTCTTTCACCAAACTGATAACCACGTTTTTTTCCATCATCATCATCATTACCATATTTTCTCTCCACTATCTTATCCTGCATTTTACAGGTTTGGGGGGAATCATTTGAATTGTATGTCATTCGATTTCACTATATAACTTCTAGACTTTCTCGATTTTAAGCCTGAACAACAGTTTGAGTGATGCATTTAAAAAAGAAAGGTTCAGTAAATTTATAGCAAGTTATACTTAATGTTTGCATCAGTGTTACTAAGATCTGCAACACGCGACCTTCCCCCGAGAGAGGAGGAGCTATCCGGCATTAACGCCAGCCCACTCAGATGAAACGCTAAGTGGGAGTGAGTGGGGTCTGTAATGATAACAGTGTATCTGATGAAATGTTACTTGAATTGTTTTAGCACGCAGATCGGAACACCAGTAAGCCATCGTGGCCAACAGTTCAGTGAAAACACATTATTTGGGTAAGTTATAGGAACAGATGATTGCATGATTGCACACACACACACACACACACACACACACACACACACACACACACACACACACACACACACACACACACACACACACACACACACACACACACACACACACACACACACACACACACACACACACACACATCAGACTGGGATTACAAGCTAGGAAGTTCAACCCTAAACATATCAAAAGAGAGGACCTAGGAGTGATTATCAATAACAGACTATCCCCGGATGCCCACATCACTGAGAAGGTAGTGAACATGTATACACTGCTTGCCGTTATGAGAGTAGCATTCACATATATAGGCCTAAATGAGTTATGCTGAGAAAGTATCATTCATTAGACCAACCCTGGACTATGCATCAGTAGTCTGGGATCCATACATAAAAAATCCATAGATAAGATTGCAAAGCTACAAGATGGGTACCAAGCTTAAGGGATCGAAACTATAAAGAAAGACTAGAAAAACCGAACCTACCAACAATACAATAAAGAAGGAAAAGAGGAGACAAGATTATGCTATATTAATGCATCACAGGGAAAGTGAAAATGGACATGAGTATATAAACAATGGGGAAGCATCAGGGAGAGGTCACACACACACACACACACACACACACACACACACACAAATGCATAAAAAGAGCGGTAATAAAGACGTAAGGAAATTCAGTTTCCCAAATAGGGCAGTTGATCAGTGGAATGCACTACCGAATGTAATAGTGTGTGCCAAAACTATTCATAAACTTAAGACTATGTATGATAAAAACAGTTCAATACACGGCACAGTAGGAGCTTGGCTCATTCCTGTAAAGATACAGTTAGGTAAGAAACACACACACACACACACACACACACACACACATCGTATATATATATATATATATATATATATATATATATATATATATATATATATATATATATATATATATGACATGGGCATAATTATGATTATTAATCAAAAAATCATAATCCATGGCAGTGGTTTTGTAATCATGATCAAATCATAATTTTTTTGAAAACTGACGTAATCATATTCATTGTCAAAAACAATAGCCTTAATCATAATGAAATCATAATAAAATAATAAATGTAATAATCAGTGATTAAAATATGATTATTGTGATTATCTGTTCATAATTTTCATGTAACAGTGTTATATATTAGATACAGTAAGTTTTTCCTTGATACATCTGCCACACACAAACATGTTTCAGCATGCTTGGTAGGCTACTTGTCTGTGCATGTCTGCCTCTTTTACTTTTAAGTTTGACGATCTGTACTTTTTCGGTTCACACGGGAAACTAGTATGATACTATGATATTGCGAGCAATGTTTTACATCCAAGAAGGCGAAGCATTTTCAGTTTATAAATATGAATTTTATTTTTTAGTTCGTGCATTTAGGCTAGCTATTGAATGTGTATTTGAATTTTGTATGTCAAATGTTTTTGAACTGTGCTGGTGTTCTAATAACTAATGAAACCTTACACCATTATTTCAGTTTGTGTGTGTGTGTGTGTGTGTGTGTGTGTGTGTGTGTGTGTGTGTGTGTGTGTGTTTTACATGAGTTGATAAAAGATTTAACCTTTTAAGAGGAACAAATAATTATGGAGGACTAGTATACTAACAATGAACTTAATCAGTCACAGCTAAAATAATTTTAAAGAATTAATGTCTAAATGTAAAGTTCTGTCAGTAATCATGATTATACTCAAAAACAAAATTATCTACAAGTAATTAAAAGCTACCAGCTTTATAATCATAATCTAATCATAGTCATTAAGGTAGAAAAAAAATCTAACCATAATACAAAATAAGAAAAGATAATCCTAATCAAATCATAACCAGAAAAAAATAAAACCAAATAATCCTAATCAAATCATAATCACTAATAAATTTGAGACTAATTGTAATCAAATCATAATCAAATTCCATAATCATGCATATATATATATATATATATATATATATATATATATATATATATATATATATATATATATATATATATATATATATATATATATATATATATATATATATATATATATATATGTGTGTGTGTGTGTGTGTGTGTGTGTTTGTTTATTGACTGAGTAATGTACAATCAAGTGTGCAAAAAAATCGCATACATATAAAATATAAAATTTGCATCTTTGCTTTACAGGTTGTGTGATATAAGTGCATCAGGGATGGATGACGTGTTTGGGAACTGCAGTGGTGACACCGTGATGGAGGCGGACCTATCACGAGTACTGGCCAATCTACATCAAGATATAGCAGATCTCCAGTACCTGCAGCAGCAGGCCATGGCACCGCGGCAGGCCAGGAGCGCCTCCGACACTGGGCGAAAGCAGGAGGCTACCAGACCGGTGCCACAGCCTCGCTTCCAACCTTCCGTCCTCAGGCACACACAGTCAGAGGTGGTTGGAAGGGTTTTACAGACGCCCAGGCCTCGAGCACTCAGCACCGGGGCTACCACACACTCCCATGACTGCCACACTCAACGTAGCTACATTCTGCACTCACAACCACACTCTGACCATGGCTATGTTAATCTGCAGGCAGTTCCACACCAGGGACGACATTCTGAACGACCCACCTCCAGCTATGACAATGTTTCAGAGATGCAACAGCAACTTGCTGAGTCTGCAACACCTCAGGCAACACATTCTCAGTCTGTGTTTATGCCAGCCAATTCTGTATATTTTTTGCAAACACATTCAGTTACCTCATTTCCACCACCACCATCTGTGACTTCAGTGTCATCACCACAATCTGTTGGAAACAAGCCTGTGTCACAGCCTTTTGGAAAACCAGGTATGCCACCACCCCCATCCCCACACACCCCACCTGCACCACAGCCACCACAATGTACACCAGCAGCAATACAACAAACACCAACATCTTACACTTCACTACCCAAATACATGAATGTTCCACTACCAGCAGCTGAACTGACCCCCAAGCCTCCAGCTGTCACCAGTTGCCATACTGGTGGTGGTAGCAGCAGTGCCCCAGCTACCCCCAAGCATGGGGTGGCTCCACATCGTCTTCATCACAGTTATATTGAACTGTGGTCAGGAGTGCGAGAAGAGCGGGACTCACTCAGTGACAGCGAGTGTGAAGAGCTTAAACGATCTTTCCAAGAACCCCCACCTCCATCAAACCGTCCCTCCCCTGGCTATGTTGAAATGAGTTCCCCCTACATTAAGAGTCCTCAGGTGACAAGTCCTTTCACTGGATCAGTATTGGCAGATTTTGCTTCCCGGTTGGCTTCCTATGCTGGCCATCAACCCAGAAACATCTTCTGCCCTTTATGTCCACGTTACTTTGGGTATGAAAAGAGTCTAGGTAGCCACATCCACAAGGCTCATCGGGCAGAGCTGAACAAGATGGTGGAGAGTGAATGTCGTGAGTTAAAGCTACAGTTGTGTCCCATCTGCCAGGCACAGTTTTTTGACACCTCCGTCCTACCAAAGCATCTCTTAGACTTTCACAGGGCCTCAATAATAGAGATACTTGAAAAAAATAATGGCATTGTATCTGATCCTCTGGGTATCCAGTGTCCTTTTTGCACTAAAAAGGTTCCTCATGGAAAAACTGGCGAGCAGGTCCTCGTGTATCATATTCAACAACTTCACCTGAGCCTATATGAGGATATGATCAAGGACAAGATTAAGCCTGTGAGCAGAGCCAGCCTGGATTCCCTGTGCAGTCTTACTGAATCAGGAGAGGCAGCCATATTCCAACCAGGTATCACCTCCACTCCAGGTCTCAGTAACCAGTTAGCAAGTCTTGCAGTTGGGTCACACATCCGCCGCAGTGTTGAAGCTCTCAACCTTGACACAACTTGGTCCTCCCATACTGGCACCATCACTGCACCTGCACATCGTCCCAACCCTAACTCTGCCAAGCATCAGAAACATCAGCCACTCTCAGAAGATGATAAAATGTCAGACAAACAACTTAGTTCGTCAGCCAGTAAGGGGATTCTGCGTCACCAGAGTGCACTCGGCAGAAAACCTAGTGTGAAGCGAGAGCTGAGGTTCAGTGTTCCACCAGTCACCAGTGAAGAAGTTTTTATTCCAGAATCCCCAGAGCAGACCACACCTGAGAGACGTGTAGTGCAACAGCAGTACAACCATCAACATCATCAGCAGCAGCAACAACAAAATCCACAGCAACAGCCACTACCACAACAGGGTCAGGAAACTTACACAGATGAGACCAACAGAATGGTTGCAGTCAGGGTGGACAGTCTGTCAGCAGTGGATTTCATGGACCTGAATGAAAAGTGCTCTGGTCAGCGAAAGCGGCGACGACTGGGACTTGGTCTCCGATCTAGGAAGGCATTTAAGAAGAAAGACAAAGAAAATTTTGGAGAACTAACAGGTGGAGTAGGCCGGATAGTGGATGGGGCAAGAAAATGCATTACAGAGGGCTTGCCTCCTGTCAGACAGCCAGTTGTATCCACACCAGCCACTAGAACATTCCGTCGACCCAAACCTGTGGCCATACCACGTGTGCCGCAGCTCCTGACAGCTAGTGACCAGGCAGTGTGTGAGAGAACAACAGAGATAATGACAGCAGCTGGAGAAGGGCAGCCAGCAGTGTCAAGGGAGGGGGAGGACACTGGTTCTGAGACATCACCATTCACCCACCTGAAGCTGTACTCACCGCTGAGAATGTTCCGGTGCAACAGCTGCCGTGTTAAGTTCTGTGACAATGAATCGCTTGCCAGCCATATTACTGGCAGGCACCGTGGGCTGCTCTGTCTCTTGCGACCTCAGTATGGTTGTGGAGTCTGTTCTGCCAAGTTCTTTGAAAACAAGTATTTGGTGAAGCACTGTCTGCAGCACCACACCTCCTTGCTTGAGATACGTAGCCCTCATAAACAAAAGACTGCCATCTTCAGGTTTACATAGGATTGACTAACATGCCGACACTAATGTCATTTTGGTGCCTAAATCTCACAGAACTTGTTCCAGTACAAGAGTTTACATTTTATTACACGCAAGAACCCTCAGGGCTAAACTTAAACGGTGCTTTCACCCCAAGGTTAATATATATTGGAATCAAATTAGAAGTACTGTACAGTACATACAGCTCTCTGATAATGTTTCAGTAGACTTTCAGTGACAGTCTTCCTTTTCTGAGTTCTGTATGACGACAGGTAACTGACAAGCAATATATCATACAAATATAATGTAGCCTAAAGGGATCTCTGTATTATACCGATTAAAATATATATTAATGAACTACTGTTTTATATATATATATATATATATATATATATATATATATATCTATATATATATATATATATATATATATATATATATATATATAGCGAATTAATCTCAGTTGTATAATCGTAAACAACATATTAGGCCCATCATTATTATTTACATTGACTAATATCGTTGCCAGTCTTTCGCACGGGGAATCAACAGTAAGATGATATAAGCTTATTGCTGTAGTTTATTACCTTCAGATGATTTTATTCACCTTTGGAGAGAGATTTTATACTGGTTGTTTGATAAGGACGTATCAAAACCCTAAGTTCAAAGTCTCCCCGAAGGTAAAAGTAACGCTGATCGGAGCAAAAATGAATAAAGTGTACTTATATATGTCGACGGTCAGAAGGGGTTCGAGTATCTGTCAGTGTTTCCACTTTGTAAGCTGTCAGACCTCAAATTACTGTGCAGTATCGCAGAAAGTAATTATCCAAAATGAAACTTCGGTACATTATCAAAGCTGACAAGGATATGCAAACAACATTGACCCAGTGAATGAAATTTGTTTCATAGCTGGCAGAGGAAAGTTTTAAGCTATTGTTAAATAATAAATTTTGTTCCGAGTTGGGTAATTTTTGGACAACGTACATTATATTACACCAGTATTAAATTTAACCCATTCAGTCTGATGAGTTATATCAGTTAATTCAGTCTTTTATTTTTTATTTTTTAACCCCGGGCAATTTTATTGACATTTGGATAGACTTTTCATACCGGAGGAGTCTCTTGTAGTCTTCCTTTACAGTACCACTTCACTATTAGGGGTCTCACAAGAGCTGAGTAAAATCATCTGAGGGTAGCAAGAATAAATCAGCAAAGCACATCATCAGATGGAAGAGTTTAAATGCATCCCTGGTGTATGTCCCATGAGATATTTTGTTGCAGTCATATGGCAGCGGAGACCCTGGCAAAGAAATTAATATTAAGCACAAATGTACATACCGGTAGTTTTAGCCTCATCATGTAACAACACTTGCTCGGTTGACTCAGTGCCATAAACTCGAATAACGAGGTGGAGTTTCATTTACCTACAGACACTAATTACGGGTACATTTCAGTCTTGCTAAGAGAACAGTTGCACAAGATTAGCTCTTCATTGGTGTGTAATATAGGTTATGGTAAACTCAATATGGGTAAACTGACTGAACGACGTACATCACACTGGTGTATCTGTCACCCACACATCCATTGTAAACACAGCTATTATTTCTTTGGCTGGTTGCGAACATACTGATACCCTTATACAATAATGCTTGAAATGAATGTGCCATATCCTTCATATGGATTTCCAAATCATCATCATCATTTCTAGCACCTTGTCGCCTCCTTGACAAGGGATTGTCTTGATGATAAAACCACTTCGTCCTCACATGCCTTCCTTTCATGCTGTTAGTGACCCATCTCCCATCTCTCACCAGTGACTGTTTCACACTCCATACCACACACAACATTCCCTCTCCGACATCTGCTCATACATTCTCTGTTCATTAAGTCCACTTCAACAGCAAAGACATTTCTTATTTTCCAAAACCCGCATATTTCTCATATTACTTTGTGCCATCCATCCTACATGGGCTACAAGCTGCCCTGATGAAGGCTGCTTCAGTAGTCTATAGTGGGACTCGCCTAAGTTTGCGGCTGTGGTGTGGCCCGCACCTGTGTACAGTGTTGCCACGTTTTCTATACCGTTATCTCTCTCTCTCTCTCTCTCTCTCTCCTGGTGGGAGATGTGAGCCACCCTGAGTACTTTTGATTCTTTTATAAGTTGTTTATAATTGTGCTTTCATTTGTTAATTTGGTTTTGTTATATTTAGTGATATTTATCATTCTTTGTATACGGCGACAGATGACCCGTTATTGCAGTACCATGATTGATTTTCATTCATTCATTCTCTTTCCCCTTCCTCCATCTCTCTCTCAGCCTGACAATGCCTCCACCCCCCCCCCCGTCATGCTGACAATGCATTCAACCTTGCCTCTCTCTCTCTCTCTCTCTCTCTTTTATTGCAAGAGACATTTTGGATATTTTCTTTTACATAATATTGTATATATTGTAAATTTGATATCATTTCCACACCACCCCTGAGATCAAGGCCACCGACTGGGTGTGGAAGTGTTGCCGCTCGCGAGTGAATAATGTTTTTTTTTTTTTTTACTTCAGTATTGGCATATGCCTACTATTTTGTCCTACATATTAGCTTATGATTATAAATGTGATTATTCCTCGCCCTTAAAATTACGGTAAAAGCCAGTAAATGTGAGCATTTTTCCCTAGCAACACCTGTACAAGCTATGCTTGGGTCTACGGAGGGGTACGTACTTTACCTTAGGCCAGACTGGGTGTGTCAGTGTTGCCACTCACAAGAATTATATGAATTATTTCTTTTACTTTGGATATTGGCATATTTCTTCTTTTTTCAGGCTCATTCTCTTATATCCATAACTGTAATATTATTACCCACCCTAAAACTACGCTAAAAAACATTAAAAGTGACTACAATTTCTTTTAGCAACACTGTACAATATGTATGCCATGTTTCTGTGTTACTGTATAAATATTTTATGCATAATAAGATTACTGTTGATTCATCCATCAAAATACACAAGTGTAAGTTTTATTCATCTGAATTTATCGTATTTGTGTTGCCTTGTACATAAATAGCTTCCGTTTCACATCGCAAGTTGGGGAAACATGGCACCATTGTACACAGGTGCGGGCCACACCACAGCCGCAAACTTAGGCGAGTCCTACTATAACCTAGAAAGTTCTCCATTAATTACTGTCCAAGTATCTCTGGTCAATTTCTGTCTTCCATATACACGAGTATGTGGGTTCTCGCACCCAGGTGAGAGTGAATGGAGATTTGAGAGAAGAGTTTTTCGTGAATGCTGTGGTATATCAGGGGTTGGTTTTGAGCCCCTTATTGTTTATCATGGTGCTTGAAGCCCTCTCACATGACTTTAGAAATGGACTCCCGTGGGAGATGTTGCATGCTGATGATTTGGTGTTGATTGCAGAGAATGAAAGGGAGGCGGAGGAAAGATTTAGGAAGTGGAGAGATAGTATGGGGCAGAAGGACTTGAGAAAGAATGCAGATAAAACAAAGGTGATGGTATCTGGAGCTGGTGGCGGTACTGTCAAAGAAGAGGGAGAGTGGCCATGTCCATGTGCAGTTTACCACAAGGGCGTGGGAAGTAATTCCATCATGTGCAGTGTCTGTGATACGTGGGTGCATAAGAGATGTAGCCGTATTAGAGGTAGGCTGCGACATAATGTTGATTTCATGTGTGTGTTGTGTCGGAGAGAGCATGTGGACATTGTCAGGCGTGATAGGATTTATCTTTCTGGTGAGTCTCTAGAGCACTGGTGCTTAACCTGGGGGTATTTTTTTTTTTTTTTTAATGCTCGGAAGAAGGAACCAAAGGCCACGAGCCCACAAACTGTTCCTTCCAAGAGAAAAACAAAATACAAGAGAGAGCCAAATTCAAGTTCCGATTATTTCGAGATGCCTGGACACACTGCGGTTGAAAGACTGGAGATCATAGCAAGAAATACAGAGGGAGACAGTTCCAGAGTTGACCTGTTGAATAAATGAAGGGCTGGGAGTAACGGTTAATTCTTGCATTAGAGAGTTAGACAGAAAAGGGATGAGAGTTTGCCGCTAGACGGGTGCTACGTGCCCATCGTAGTGGTGGAGGAATGCAAGCACAGTTCAGAGGAGCAGTGACCATTAAAGTAGCGATAGAAAAGAGATAAAGAGGCATTAGTGAGACAGAGGTTGAAGGGAGCCAGTATGAGGAGGAGAGTTAATGAGATGAAAAGCCTTTGACTCCACCCTATTGAGAAGAGCTGTATGTGGGGAGCCTCCCCACACATAAGAGTTATACTCTACAAGGGCGGATAAAACCCATGTAGAGTCAACAATTGTGTAGGGGCAAAGAAGGACACTCAATCTCTTGGAAGCAGATTTTACAAGAGATGTAATATGATCTTTCCAAGATAAGTCTCGAGTGATGAAACACCAAGCATGTTCAAGGATGATGCAGGATTAAGCTGAATATCATTAAACATTAGTGGGTACACCTGTGGAAGATTTTGTCAGGTTGATAGATGTAAGAACTGGGTCCTTGGTGCATTAAAAAGATTATTTTTACCCTGGGGGTAGGTTTTTTTTTTTTCAAGAATACTCCCCCAGTATCCCTGCTTGTAAAAGGCGACTAAAAGGGTTGGCGGAGGGTTAGTGCCCCTCCCCGGAAAACAACTAACTAAAAAAACAAACAATAAGCCTCGGACAAGGACTGACCAAACGATGACGACCAAGGACCGGACAAAGGACATGGTTATTGGAACGTGGAATGTAAGGGGAGCGAATGATGAGGTGAAAGAGAGAAAGATTGTCCAGGTGCTTGAGGGTGCGAAAGTGGATGTATGTGGAATAACTGAAACAAAAAGGGGAGGAGAAAGTGTGAGAGAATGGGAGTATGGATGGGGTATATGTGCAGGAGTAGGTGAGAATGAGAGGGCAAAGGAAGGAGTATGTATAGATGTGAGTAAAAGATGGAAGAAGAGCATAAGACAGTACGGATCAGTTGGGTCAAGGATTGTGTGGGTAAAGTTGAAAGTTGGAATACAAATGTGGGCGATTGTGTGTGTGTATGCACCAACGCAAGATCGTGCTAGAAGAGTGAGAGAAGAGTTCTGGACAAATGTAGAAGTGTGCATGGAAAAGTTTGGAAGGAATGAGAGAGTGTTTTTGATCGGTGATATGAATGGTAAAGTTGGGAATGTGAAGGTGGATGGAATAGTTGGTGAGTGGGGTGTGCCTGCTGAGATAGATGAGAATGGGAGTGCGTTAGTGGACATTTGTGCTGGGAGGGGGTTGGTGATAGCCAATACCCTCTTCAGGCATAAGATGATCCACATGTATACATGGCGAGTGATGAGAAGGGTGGGTGGTGAACTGAATGAAAGGAAGGCAATGATTGATTATGTGTGTGTGGATGAAAGGATGCGAAGATGTGTAATGGATGCAAGAGCGTATAGAGGCTGGGGGAGTGGACTTTCTGACCACTACTTGGTGGTGACCGGAATTAAAATTCAAGTAAGATGGAGGAATAGAAGAAGGGAAAGACGAGAGGAAGGAGTAGTTGCAAGGAGAGTGGAAAGGTTACAAGAGGATGAGAAAAAGGCAGAGTATAAGAGAGAAGTGGAGGAACGATTGGGCAAATATGAATTGGAGCAGATGGAAGACGTGGAAGGTGTGTGTAGGATATTTACAGAAGAAATATGTGCAGCATGTGATGTGGTGTGTGGAAGGAAGAGAAGACGGAGGGGGGTGCAAGGAACAGCGTGGTGGACTGAAGAGGTGAGACAGGCTGTGGCACAAAAGAAGAAAGCATACAATGAATGGATGAGAAAGAGGGGCGTGGAAGAAGTTGAGAGGCGGAAGAGAGAGTTATATGTAGAAAGAAAGAGAGAGGTGAAAAGATTAGTAAGAGAGAGTAAGAAGAGAGTTGATGAGGAATTTGGAAGGAATTTGAGTGTAAAGTGGAAGGACTGTAAGAAAATGTTCTGGAAAGAGGTGAAAAGAGTAAGACAGGGTGGAAGTGAAGTTAGCAGGGGAGTGAAAGATAAAAATGGTAGATTACTAGTGGAGAAGGGAGAAAAAGTGAGCAGATGGAGAGAACACTTTAAGGAATTGTTGAACATAGAGGATGGAAGTAATGCGAGTATAAGTGGCTGGGGAATGGCTGGAAGAAGGAGGGAGGTGAGAAGACAGGAAGAAATCAGTAGGATAAAAGTTGTTGAAGCAATGAAGAAAGTTAAATCGGGGAAAACCCTAGGAATTGATGAAGTGTGTGGTGAAATGCTGAAGCATGGGGGAGAGATAGTAGTAGAATGGATGTGGAAGATGTGCAGATTGGCCTGGGAGGAAGGTAGAGTCCCAGAGGATTGGAAGTCAGGTATAATTATTCCCTTGTACAAAGGAAAAGGGGAAAAAGAAGTGTGTGGTAATCATAGGGGCTTTTGTCTTCTTAGTGTAATAGGAAAAGTGTATGGTAGGATACTTATTGACAGAGTTAGAGAAAGAACAGAGAAATTAGTTGGAGAAGAACAGGGAGGCTTTAGGAAGGGAAGAGGTTTTGTAGATCAGATATTCATTCTTAGATTTATAGTGGAAAAGTTTCTAGAGAAGGGAAAGAAGTTGTATGCGGCTTTCATGGATTTGGAGAAAGCATATGACAGGGTGGATAGACAAGGATTGTGGAAAGTGTTAAGAATATATGGAGTATAAGGGAAGTTGTTGAATGCTGTGAAGAGTATGTACGATGGTGCAAAGGCTGTGGTGCATGTGGATGGTGAACTAAGTGAATTTTTCTCTTTGAAAGTTGGGTTGAAACAGGGATGTGTCATGTCTCCATGGTTGTTCAATCTGTACATGGATGGGGTAATAAAAGAGGTACAAGGTAGGGTAGTGGATGTTGGAGTGGCCCTGGTGAGAGAGGATAGTGTTTGGAAACTCCCTGTACTGTTGTTTGCAGATGATACTGTGTTGTTGAGTGAAGACGAGGGGGAGCTGCAAGGCTTGGTGGATGAGTTTGGGAGAGTGTGTAAGAAACGGAATCTAAAGGTGAATGTAGGGAAGAGTAAAGTGATGGTCTTTGAGAGAGGTGAAGTCAGTGAATGTACAGCGAGGTTGGATGGTGAGGAATTGGAAACTGTGGGTACGTTTAAGTACTTGGGTAGTGTGATGAGTAAGGATGGAGGTTTGGAGGGTGAAGTGCTTGAAAGGGTACAGCAGGGAAGAAAGGTTGCTGGTTCTTTGAAAGCAGTGATAAGAAACAGAGAGTGAGCATGGAAGTAAAAAAGTTACTACATGACAGTATTGTGATACCAACTCTAACATACGGAAGTGAAGCTTGGACGTTGTTTGAAGGACACAAGTCAAGAGTGAGAGCAGTGGAAACGAGTTATTTAAGAGGAGCCTGTGGAGTCACATGGAGAGACAGGCTGACGAATGAGGATATAAAGAAGCGTTGTGGTGTGGATGTGGATGTGATAGGAAGCATTATGAGGAACACACTGAGGTGGTTTGGCCATGTGGAGAGGATGGAGGGTGAAAGACTGACGAAGAGAGTGTATGTGAGTGCGGTGGAGGGGGGAAGAGGGAGGGGGAGGGATGGGGTGGAGAGGTATATGAGAGATGGGGGTGTGAGTTGGGAGCAGGGCAGTGAAATGGCGGGGGACAGGGCGACTTGGAGGTGATTTGTTTGTAGCCACCCCAAACGGGATTGAGGCGTCTGGCAATAGATAGATAGATAGAGATACAAGCCAAGTCAGACATAAGGTGTGCCATTGCATCCCACCCCTTGTTTGTTGAAGTAACTGCTGAGATGGACGTTGCGGGAACCGAATGGAAAGGTGAAGGATGGGGAGTCATCAGCGTATGAGTGGATAGGGTTAGATGTACAGCTTAGAAGGTCATTGATGAATAAAAGGAAGAGAGTTGGTGATAGGACAGAGCCCTGAGGAACACCACTGTTGATAGATCTAGGAGAAGAACGATGGCCATCTACAACAACGGCTATAGAACGACCAGAAAGGAAGTTATAGATAAAGGCACAGATAGAAGGATAGAAACCGTAAGAGGGTAGTTTGGAAATTAAAGATTTATGCCAGACTCAATCGAAAGCCTCTGAGATGTCAAGTGCAATGGCAAAGCTTTCGCCAAAGTCCCGAAAGGAGGACGACCAGGAGTCTGAAAGGTGGGTGAGAAGATCGCCAGTGGAGCGTCTCTGACAGAACCCATATTGACGATCAGAGAGAAAGTTGTGATAGGAAAGATGCTTTAAAATTTTTCTGTAATGCTAGGTGTTTTAGGGTCGGCTTCCCGTCCCTCGAACGCCTAGTGTGTAGCTGGGTTCTCTTTCTAGACCGGAACTTAGACAAGGCAACAACCTTACTCGTGTATTGCTAAATTCTGCAAGTGGAACGGGTAGATGTCACAAGAGTAATTATTCTGAACAATTATAAACCTTAGGCCTACACTGTGGGTATTAGTATCACACAGGATACTATTTGGGACAAGATCAGGTAAAATGAATAGCACTACGATTAGGAGTCCTAGGGCAACGAAACCAAATACTGTCACTTGGGAGAAGTCCAGGTTTGATATTTATCTATCAGGTGGAGTTCTGTTCAGTAGGGCCGTGGCACTGTTTTCACTGTTGGTAGTCTGACTCGTTTGTCTATCGTATTTTTAAATATTGTTATTGCACTGGAGCCTCCGCATGATCTGAGCGAGAGGCAATATCAGTAAGATGGTAGCGCATTCACTCAGACAGACGCTTATTTTGCTGCCCGGCCGTATTCACTATCTCACAGTTACTTTATTCCACCTATCTTTTACACTAACAATGACGCTTTTATTTCTCACTTCCTGTATTCTAATAATTCGCTGTTCTGCCCTTGCTTCACTGTATCGCTTTGACTGTGCTTTCACTGTCACTCACTGTCAGGACTGGGTGTATTGGCAGTCAGGTACAAGCGTGGTGGAAACAACTCAGTCTAACTACTGATGGGGCTGAGTTCTGCCAGGGGCCTCCGTATTCAGGGCCACGGGATCACACATAGGGGCGTCCTCTCTCGTCTGGGGCTGCTGGTGGCGAAGGGTCCCATGCTCTCAGGGCTCGGGGCGGGAGCCTGGCCCTCTGGGCTGGGGTCGAACAGCTGCCTGACAAAGGACGAGGGTCTCCGGCATCAGGGTGTAAGGATGTCCTGCCCGGGGGGCCTGGAGGCGGTCTGGAGGTCTCATGAGCTGCAGTCTCTGGTGGTCGGGGATGCCGTCAGGAGCGGGCTGCAGCGTTGGCCACCAACGGGGTCCATCAGGCGAGGCCTCTCAGGGACCGGGTGTAGTGAGAAGTGCCTGGTGGTAGTCACGGGGCCTCTTCAGTAGTTCTCCAGGCTGGGGCCTCCCTCTGGGTCGTAGTCTCATGTAGGGGAGTCAGCACCTGACGGAGGAGCGGCTGCTGGCTGTCTCCTCTCGTAGGGCCTGGCTACTGGCAGTGGCCTTCTAGGGGCATGGCTACCGGCCGTCGCAAAGGCCCGGCTACTGGCCGTGGCCTGAGAAAGGGAGCGGCTACAGGCCGTCTCCTGATGAAGGCGGGAGTGGCTACTGGCCGTCTCCTGCGGGAGAGTCGAGTGGCTACAGGCCGTATCTGTTAGGGCACCTTCGGAGTGGCTTCTGGCCATCTCCTCACGAAGGTGGAAGCGGCTACCAGTTGTCTTCTTATTTCCTCCAGAGCGGCTACCAGCCATCTCCTGCAGGAGGGTCGAGTGGCTACAGGCCGTCTCTGTTAAGGCACCTTTGGAGTGACTTCTGGCCATCTCCTGACGAAGGCAGGAGCGGCTAACTGCCGTCTCCTTATTACCTCCAGAGCAGCTACCGGCTGTCTCCTTATTACCTCCAGAGTGGCTACCGGCCATCTCCTTATTACCTCCAGAGCGGGTACCGGCTATCTCCTGTAGGAGGGTCGAGCGGCTACAGGCTGTCTCTTAAAGGGCACCTTCAGAGCGGCTTCTGGCCGTCTCCTTATTACCTCCAGAGCAGCTGCAGGCCGTCTCCTATAGGAGGGTTGAGTGGCTACTGGCTGTCTCAGGGGTGCTGACTGGAGCTAGAGTAATAGCTCCACCCCGATCTTGTTGGTGGTCGGTTTGCCTGGAAAGTAGTCTCTTTTTCCTGCTATGGTGGCGGCGGGTGAGTTCCGGATCATGGGGGTGCGTGACCCGGGCAGACTTATGTCCATGTCTCCCGGAGTCAAGTCGTGCTCTATTCACCCCTCCATAGGCTCCTTCTGGTGGTGTTGGGCTGTCCTCTAAGGCTATTCAGCATTTTATTTTTTATTAAGAATTGACTCAAAAACTTTTGAGATACAGGATGTTGAAGCAGTTGGACGATAGTCTGAGGGTTTGGAATGGTCACCCTTCATTGGGACTGGCTGAATGAGAGCAAACTTCCAGCAAGAAGGAAAGGTACAAGTTGGCAGACAAAGGCGAAAGAGTTTACCTAGGCAGGGTGTTAGCACAGAAGCACAGTTCTTGAGGACAACAGGAAGGACTTCATCAGGCCCATATGCCTTGTTAGTATTGAGGCGTGTGATGGCAGAATATACATCAACTGAAGAAATTTTAATATCAGCCATGAGGAAGTCAGAGGGGGGAAGCGATGGAGAAACAGCACCGGAATCGGCTAAGGTGGAATTGGAGGAGAAAGTCTGAGCGAAGAGATCTGCTTTATCAGTAGAAGAAATAGCTACAGAACCACCAGAGTAGAAAAGAGGAGGGAAGGATGTTGAGGTAAAATTGTTAGAAAGTTTTTTGGCAAGGTGCCAGAAGAAGCGGGAAGAATTCGAGTTGGAGAGTTGAGAGTATTTATTACAGATGAAATAGCTACAGAACCACCAGAGTAGAAAAGAGGAGGGAAGGATGTTGAGGTAAAATTGTTAGAAAGTTTTTTGGCAAGGTGCCAGAAGAAGCGGGAAGAATTCGAGTTGGAGAGTTGAGAGTATTTATTACAGATGAAATTATTTTTAGCACAGTGAAGAACAGACTTAGCACAATTCCGGGCAGAAACGTAAAACAGATGTGATTCAGGGGTGGGTTGGCTCCGGTACCTTTCATAGGCCCTCTCCTTGTTGCAAACAGCATTAGAACAAATGTGATTAAACCAAGGCCGTCTTGCTTTAGTTAAAGGATATGAGAAAGGAATGTATGCTTCCATGCCTGAGAGAATAACCTCCATAATGCACAAGGCACACTCAGATGGCTCCCGGCCATGGAAGCAATAATCATTCCAGGGAAAATCAAAGAAATACTGCCTGAGGGCCTCCCAATCCGCAGCTCCAAAGTGCCACAGACGACCTTTCTTTGGAGGGTCTACAGGCCATACCAGAGCAATAGGACAGGTTAAGGTAATAAGGCTGTGATTGGAGGAGCCAAATGGAGAGAAAAGATTAACAGTGTAAGCAGAAGGATTAGTTGTAAGGAAGAGGTCAAGTATGTTTGAGCACTCTCCATGATGGTCAGGGATACGGGTAGGGTGCTGTACAAGTTGCTCTAGGTCATTAAGGATAGAAAAGATGTAGGCTTGTTTACCAGGTGGATCAGTGAAAGCAGAGGAGAGCCAAAGGTGGTGGTGAACATTGAAATCTCCTAAAACGGAGATTTCAGAGAAAGGAGAAATGGATAGAATGTGTTCCATCGTAGAAGTAAGATAGCCAAAGAATTTTTGATAGTAAAATTAGGGGATAAGTAAACAGCACAGATATATTTAGTCAGAGAATGACAGGAAAGCTGAAGCCAGAGTGTTGAGAATTCAGAAGAACCGGGTACAGGAACACGAGAGCAAGATAAGTTGTGTATATATATATACAGTACACAACAGCCACCTTTGGCTTTGAAATGAGTATAGAGAAAGGAGGTTACAGAAAAAGGTTTGCTGTCAGTTGCCTCAGACAGCTGAGTCTCAGTTAGGAAAAGAAGGTAAAGTTTAGAGAAGAGAGGTGGTGCTCAACAGACCGAAAGTTAGAGGAAATGCCACGAATGCTGCAGAAACGAAATGAGTCAGGCTCCACGCAGTTCGAGTCGTCACCAGGAGAGAGGTGGAAGGTGGGGGCATTTATGGACCACCCCCCCGGGGAATACGAGGCTGTGTGTTTTGAAGCCATGATTTGTTTTTGATTTTTGGAAAAGAAAATCTAGTGTGTGCTGTGCATGTAGTTTGGTGCTGATAGAGAAATTTGTATTGGAGAGCATGCTGGCCTACTCTCTGTTACTGAGACACTGAAAAAGTTCAGCAAAGGGGGATGGTCAGGAATTAGTCCCGAGGGCTGATGAAACGGGATTTTGCTGTTTCAAGGGGTTAATATCTGTAAACCTTTGCTCGGCGTTTTTTCTTTTTCTTTTATAAGACAATAAGCAAGGTTATCATTAGCAGGATCTGGCTACTTTCAGGATACAGCTTGGTAAAGAATACACCATTCTATCACAGTGAGGACACGGGATCCTGATGCCTTTTGCAACAACATATCACTGTGAGGTGGACTTCTCTGCTATGTAAAAAAAAAAAAAAAAAAAAAAAAAATCAGGATATTTATTGACAAGGACAAGCAACGCGTATTGCCTCTAACTGTGCCACACAACTTTTTAAAGAAAAAGTGTTTCACCCATCATGCTAGTAGCTTAACCAGGTGTAGTTTCTACTGAAAATTTAATGTACTGTAGTTGAAAACCGTATAATGACTTCTTTCAATAACTTGTAAAATCACTTGGGAAATACTGTTGAGACGTAAGAGTGGTACGGTAGCTAGGTGGTAGCCTAGTGGAGAATTCGGGATATAGTAGTTTACGCTTTTCCAGTTGCTAGTCAGAGTTGTCAGGTAGCCTGTTGTTTTTCATGTTATGCATTAATTTTTTTTTCTATAATGTTTTATTTGGATGTTTAATAAATTATGTAATATTTTTATTATTACGTCCACGACCCACAGTTGTCACAGGCTCCAACCGCAGTTGTTCAGTATAGGAAGGATGTTGCCCACTGAGTTGTTCTTCCTAGCAAGGCCATTGGCCTTGCTTCTTAGAGGCAGCCTTTCGGTGTTCAACAAGATCGGCTCCGGCGTGGTAAATAAACATTGGCTCCCAAGTTCGCAGTCTTTATTCACCAAATAATTACACTTAATGCTTGCCAACTACACTTCACTTTTCACAAGTACCGGAGCTATACAATCTTCACTAGGCCGCACTGACATTAAAACTGAAACGACACTGACTACCCCATTCTCTTCCATCTTAAATAGCCTTCCCTTTTCGAACATTCTAGGATGTGCTGGTACCTGCCCCTAGCAACAACAGTTATCAAATTTGAGACTTCCAAAACATGCCAGAGTTTTCTTGCATTACATAACACTAAATGCTTTAGCATACAAACTGAAATAAAATTACATAATTTAGCAATCACATGAATAAAAACATATCAGAGAAAAAGAACAAAATTTAATGCCTAACTTTACAAAATACCTTCGCTTACAAATAGTAGGCTAACTGGCAACTCACACTTGTAATTGAAAAATATGAGAAATACTGAATCTTCCAGTACTTCCTATCTAGCAAATCCCGCTTCTCAGCACTACCCTCATCCCTAGTCTTTTTGTCGTCCCGACAAAACTGTGCATTGTATACAAGCACAATCCATAATCCTAATGAAACATCTAATTATATGCAAAATAATCCTTCAGCTTATCAGGTCTTCTCCTATGCTGCTTCTGATTACGTCCTTGCTTTTCCAAACAGTCCACTCCTGGAATGACTTGGTCCTCATCTTGATTCAATTTTTCGTTAGGGAAACTGTCATCATCCTCTTGTACTTCAGCTCCTTGATCCTCCTCAACATCCTCAGCTGTGGGTGAGCACGATTCCCCAGAGACGTCCCAGCTGTACTGTCCTGGCCCATGGTACTGCCACAGACAATTCACGTGTACCACCTTTGGGCGAGATAATCTGCCTCCCCGAATCCAGTATGTTAAATTTGATAGTCTGTCCAACACAGTGTAAGGCCCATCCCACGGGCTCTACAGCTTTGGTGACTGTCCCTTCTTCCGCTGAGGATTGTGTAACCAATCTTTGTCATCACCCTTGAAGCTCACCTCACTTCTCTTGGCATCATACTTGCACTTCATCACCTCTCCTGAAAACTTAAGGGTTCCTTGCACTTGATGATGTACCTCACCCAGACTTTCCTGAAGATGCTTTGCATAGCTGGAGGTTTCTGTAGGCAGCTCTTCACAAGGTGGTCTTCCCATTAGCAAGTCAATGGGTAAATGTAACTCCTGGCCCAACATCAGTTTTGCAGAGGTGTTGCTGGTAGACTTGCGGGACGCAGTCCAATATGCCATCAACAACGTAGGTAATTTCTGGTCCCATTCCGTTTGTCCCTCTACACAGTACTGGGCCAGTTCTTGCCTCAGGCTCCAGTTGAATTTCTCCACCACCCCATTTGACTGTGGCCTTAGAGGGGTTGTCCATTGTCTTCTTGATCCCCAGTAATTCACGGAACACAGCAGACTCGAAGTTTCTACCCTTGTCTGATTGTGGCTCTTGTGGCATTCCAAAACGACAGAAAAATTGGTCAACCAGCACCTGAGCAACAGTCCTGGCCTCATGATCGGGAATGACAGGCTTCTGGCCACTTTGTGAAGTAGTGCATAGTAACACATACAGGGGTACATCCAGAAATTTTCTAAATGGGGGGCCCTGTAGTGAGGTGAGGTCAGGTAATCCGATAATTACAGGAAGGTCACATGCAGGTTTAGTCAGGGGGCTGCTGGCTCATGTGTTACTCTTTGTTTGTACATGCCAATTTTTCACGTTTTACTGTTATCGAAATACATATATATAAATTTTTAAAGGACCCAGAGAGCTAAGGGGGGGGCCCGGGCCCAGTGACCCCCCCCCCTGGGTGCGCTCCTGAACACACATATACCATTTCCTCTTTCAGTGAGTCGCAGAGGTCCAGCAATGTCCACTGCGACTCTTTCCATCGGTGCACCCACTTGTTACAGCTAAAGAGGGGCGCAATCTTGTTTCTTGGGTTCCTTCTTGGCACAGCATACATCACAGGCCCGACACCACTCTTCAACATCCTACCACATGCCAGTCCGGTAGAACCTCTGTTGGAGGAGGCTTATTTTATTTATTTATTTATTTTTTTCACTCAAGGTGCCCAGTCGTGATCTGGTTATGAGACTCATCCAAGATCCCAGACCTCATTTTCTTCAGATCCACCAGTTGCCAATACTTGCTGAAGCCATTGGGTGTCTCCAACTGACATTCCAGTAGTCCATTGTTCAAAAGAATAAAATCCCACTGACTCCAGTAGCTCTTAGTTACAGAGCTGAATCTGGAAACCTGTTCCCAAGAGGTTGTAAATCTGCATCCTCTTCAGGTCTTCTTCATCTGATGCTGGCCCTGTCACTACAGTATGGCAGCATTTCTTGCATAGATTCCCGTTCCTACTACACTGCTTGCCATCTGTTCTTCCATCTTCTCGCACACTATCCATCAAGATTCTCTTGCATTTCCTCAGTGATGGGGCTTCTTGGGAAAAACTGGTTGGTTGCCTCATGTCACCAGCCTTTACTAATTTACTGTACCTTCATCCTTCTCGTCTTCTCCAGCCTTCTTCTTGCAGTCCTTCTCATTTGGACAATCATGGCTGAAGGGTCCCACCTCACCACATATCCGACACATGTTTGTTGCAATCGTGGGTTTCCTTGCACTTTTCCATTCTTGCTTCTTCTTCCAATTGTAACAGGCCACCTTCTTATGTCCCAGCTTCTCGCACAACCAGCAACCTCCTCTGATCTGCTGTTCTCTCTTCCACACGTAGCAGTCTACTTTCCGATGTCCTGGCTTATCACAATACCGGCAACTTGTTCAAAATTTTTTGCTTCACATACCTGCCTCTATCTTGCCTTGAATACTGCACTACGACCTGCCTGAAGAGTTGACGTACTGGACCTGATGTAGGACTGAAATTCTAGAGCCCTGGCTAGTGCCTCTTGCATGCTTCTGGGGGTGCCTGCTTCACTTGCACTATCAACTCGGCACTATCATGAGCATCGATGAAGTGGTCCCTCAGAAGAATGGTTAACAGGATGGGTGCTGCTCCAGGGTACGCCTTATATGCCATACTCCTCAGCCCATGAGCAAGCTGCTGGAGGGATTCACCTCGAGCCCGTACACGGGTCAAGAATCTTACCCTGTAAAACTCAGTCTGGTACACCTCCGGACAGAAATTCGTGATACAGGGTAATCTGCCACCGGAGGTCAGGTTAATCGCACACGTCTACCCTCCCAACTCCCCCTCCTTACCCCCACTAAAACACTGATTTGTGCTCATTCTCACGTCTCGCCGCATGTAATGTTCCTTTCCTTTATCTTACTATTGGGTGTATTATCAAGTGCATAGATCCATCTTGAGTTCCATGAGAAGTGATTATATCGAAGTTTTGGCAGATTTCAATACAATGACCTTAATGTATAGAGTCTGGTTTCCAAACAGTTATCCAACGTGTTCTAAGCGACAGACTAAAATCCAAGTAACAGTTCAAAGTTATATGGCCAGATATGTCCTTCTCTTGCCTTGTCATGTGGACAGCCACATATACGCTCACCTACTTATCCACCTACCCACTCAATTCATCCAACACAGCCCACCGACCTCACCCCTGCCACCCACCCAGCCCATCGATCCCTGCTATCCACCCCGCTAACCCAAGAATGCCACACACGAAGGTCACCCAACAGTGCCACTCAACTCATTTGCTCATTCACTTCTCCATCCTGAACCCATCCAGCCACCCAACCCAACCACCCACTTAGATCATCCCGACCACGCAATCGTCTCAGCCACCCTGGCAACCAACGGTGCCCACTCACCCTGGCGACTCACTTCGCCCACACATACCGACAACCTATCTTGCCCACCGACCCCTACCACCCACCCTAACCACTCACAAATTCCACCCACCCTTCCCATTAACGAATTCCACCCACCCTGGTCACCCAACAATGCCATCATTCTCATCCACCCACACAACCCTCCCACCTTTCCCTGAACACTCCCTACCCACCTCACCCTGCCCATCCACCCATCCTATCCACCTACTCCTCCCATCGACCACCCGCCCATCCACCCTTCTTACCCAACCCCATTCACTCCGCCACCGCATTCACTCATTAGAACCCGACTTATCCATCAAACTCATCTTACCCAAACCTACATTAACTGACCGACCTCTCCCCGACCACCCACATATCCAGTCACCTACCCACCCAGCCCACCAAACGCATCCACTCACTAACCCAATTACCCCTACAACCCACCCAAAACCACTCCACACACCACACCCAACAATTGTTCCCCCCCCCCTCTCCACCATTAGCACTGTCCACCCACCCTGGCGATGCACGGAACTACCACACCCACCAACTCAGCCTCATCAACTCCACCCACCCAACCAACTGACTCACACACACACACACACACACACACACACACACACACACACACACACACGGAGAGAGAGAGAGAGAGAGAGAGAGAGAGAGAGAGAGAGAGAGAGAGAGAGAGAGAGAGAGAGAGAGAGAGAGAGAGAGAGAGAGAGAGAGAGAGAGAGAGACAAAATACGCATAAACTGACAGACAGATAGAAACACACACACACACACACACACACACACAGAAAGAAAGAGAGAGAGAGAGAGAGAGAGAGAGAGAGAGAGAGAGAGAGAGAGAGAGAGAGAGAGAGAGAGAAACAAAACACGCATAAAAAGACAGACAGAAAGACAAACAGACAGACAGACAGACAGACAGACAGACACACACACACACACACACACACACACACACACACACACACACACACACACACAAACACACACACACTGGCACATAGAGAGAGAGAGAGAGAGAGAGAGAGAGAGAGAGAGAGAGAGAGAGAGAGAGAGAGAGAGAAAGTGTAAGGAACAAACAAAACGTGCATAAACACACACACACACACACACACACACACACACACACACACACACACACACACACACACACACACACCGGCGCTCCGTATCAAATCATCACGGCCAGAGGCATTACCTAAATAGTATCTTTGTATGAGTCAAGCTCAGTACCAGGTTAGACTAAATGATTGTTCATTATAAAAAGGAAAAAAATAATAAGTTTCAACAAGACTTGTAAAAACAGGAAATAGAACCAAGACGAAAGAAAACGCTGAGTCATCTCTGAGTTTTGTTTAGACTACAACAAGACGGAGATTGTAAGTACATGCTCTGCACTTTAAGTATTGCAAAATGGATACAGACTTCAGTAAAACAAATTTGGAAAAGAAAAGGGATAAAGGTAAAAAGCAAAATGATGATTTCTACCAAGAACTGGTTGAAGTAGAGACCCACAATAGAGTGGTTGAACGTGTAAACAAACTAGAAAAGGCTTTCAAAAATGAAATTGATGAAATAAAGAAGCAGATGCACTTGCAAAAGGAAGAAATAGAAAAACTAGGAAGGGAGGCCAATAAGAAAGACACAACCATCAGTGAACTAACCGTGGAATTGAGTACGCTTAGGAAGAAAATGAGTGAAATGGCAAGTACAGTAGTCAATCACGAGAGTGTTATGGAAGAGTTCAAAAATGACATAGAGACAATTAGGCAAGTTAGCAGTCTTATTGACCAGAGCAGTGATATTGAGGAGAAGATAACACAAGTAAATGAAGCTGTGCAAAGCTACAAAAATGATGCAGAAACCACGTATGCTGAAATGGTGAAAGTAAAGAAAGACTTAGAAACAAGGGTGGAGGAAAAAAGCATTAAAAAGGAGGTGAAAAGAATAATCCAAAACAATCCAAAGTTAGTCAGAGATTCAGTAGAGATAAACAAATCAATAGTAATCACTGGTATAGAAGAGGATGAAGTTAAAAACAAGATCACAAGAGACAAAAAGGAGATGGCAAATGTAATGAGCTTACTGAAAGAAGTATGAGAGGAAATC
Organism: Coenobita brevimanus; assembly: GCF_032717465.1. Taxonomy (NCBI): domain Eukaryota; kingdom Metazoa; phylum Arthropoda; class Malacostraca; order Decapoda; family Coenobitidae; genus Coenobita; species Coenobita brevimanus. The sequence continues at coordinate 25,014,358 of NC_137024.1, read as the reverse complement.
TGTAGTAAAGACATAGAGGAACACAAAAGGTTAGGGAAATATGAGAAAAGCAAGACAAGACCTCTAAAGGTGACTTTCCAGAGTGTAAACACTGTGGAAGAGATACTAAAAAATGCAAAGAATCTTATGGAAAAAGAGGAGTTCAAAAATGTATGGATAAAAAGATGCCTAACACAAGAGGAACTGGAATTACTGAAAGAGAAAAGGGAGGAAGCAAAAACAAAAAATGAGGGAAGATCAGAAGAGGAGAAGAAATTTTTTTACAAAGTAATAGGATTGCTGGTACGAAAGTGGTACACAAACAGGATGGAAGAAAAAGGAGGAAGGTAGTAGAACCATGTCATGACAAGTATATAAACAAGATGTTAAAGTTGATGTACTCAAATGTGGATGGAATGGTATCTAAATTACTAGAGATGAATGATTATGTCAGAGAAAATGAACCACAAATAATATGCCTAACTGAAACAAAATTAATACCAAGGATATCAAATGACATACTAAACTTAGAGGAATACAATATATGGAGAAGGGACAGAAATTTAAAAAAAGGAGGAGGAATTATAATATTAACTAAGAAAAATCTAAAAGTCAAGGAAATAAAACTAGATATACCATCACAAGTAGAACTGATTGCAGTAGAGATCGACACATCTGAAGATAAAGTAATTGTAGCCAATTTGTACATGCCACCCAGATCAAACACATGGGAAAGAGACGAATATGAGGACCTGGCAGAGAGTACAATTCAGAGTGTAAGATCATTGCTACATAAAATGGAAGAGAAATCAGAAAGAATTATACTAACTGGGGACTTCAATACAAATATAAATTGGAATACTCTGGATATAAATAGCCAAGAAAGCTGTTGGGATCAAAAGCTCCTGGATCTCGTACAAGAGTTTTTCTTAACGCAACATGTGAGGGAAACCACCAGAAAAAGAGGACTTGATGTACCTTCAGTGCTAGATCTAATATTTACAAGGGAAGAAAATGATATTGACAGTTTAATATATCAACCTCCACTCGGCAAAAGCGATCATGCAGTACTAAATTATAACTTCAGGATAGCATATGACATAGTAAACAGTAATGATAGTTACAGAAAGAGCCTAAACTATAAAAAGGGAAATTATCAAGACCTAAAGAAGTATTTCTTAGAAGTTGATTGGGAAAATGAGCTTAGAGGACAAGATTTAAATGCTGTATATAAAAATTTTTGTGAATTTTATGAAATAGGAGTCCAGAAGTACATCCCACAGCACAAAGAAGCAGATAAGAAAATACAGAAATGGTTCAATACAGAATGTAAAAAATCAAAAGAAAGAAGAGATTTGTTGTGGAATAGATACAGAAGACACAATAGTGAAAGGGCATATAATAATTACAAACAGGCAAGAAACGACTATACAAGAATAAGGAGGGAAGCCCAAAAACAGTTTGAGGAGGATATAATAAATAAAAGTAGTGATCAACCAAAGCTGTTTTACAGCTATATCAGAAGCAAAACTAAAGTAAAAGATATAATACAATCCATTACGGACGAGGGAATCACTTATACACAAGAGAAAGATATTTGTGAAGTACTAAATAAGAATTTCCAATTAGTTTTTACAGAAGAAAAAAATTTTGAGGGGGACTATGTGGAACACGCATGTCCACACATACTACCAGATATACAAATAGCAGAAAAAGTAATACAGGAGGAGTTAAGTAGATTAGACAGAGGAAAAGCAAGTGGTCCTGATGAAATTTCATGTTGGGTATTACGAGAATGTGCAAAGGAGTTAAGTAAACCATTATTTTTAATTTTCAAGAAATCCTTGAGTCAAGGTAAACTACCTGATATTTGGAAAAAAGCAAATATTGTCCCCTTATTCAAGAAAGGAAATAGACAAAATCCACTCAACTACCGACCAGTATCACTGACCAGTGTTGTAAGCAAGGTATTAGAAAAACTAATAAGAAAAGCTTTGGTAAATCATCTAGAAGAACACAGTATGATAACAGAAAGACAGTTTGGTTTCAGAAAAGGAAAATCATGTGTTACTAATCCGTTGAGCTACTATGACAGAGTAACAAACACAATACAGGAAAGGGAAGGATGGGTGGACAGTATCTATTTAGATTTCAAGAAAGCTTTTGACACAGTACCACACCAAAGACTTTTATGGAAACTGTACCATCAAGGAGGAATTGGAGGGAAACTGTTTTGTTGGATGCAAGACTTTCTCATAAAAAGAGAAATGAGGACAGTACTAACAGGAAACTACTCATCATGGAAAGAAGTGACTAGTGGAGTACCACAGGGTTTAGTGCTGGCACCAATCATGTTTTTAGTGTATATAAATGATATAAACAGTAACACTGGAAATGAGAGCTGTCTGAATATGTTTGCAGATGATGCAAAAATACAAAGGAGAATTACTAACACAGACTCTTGTAACGAGCTACAAGAAGAATTAAATAAACTTCATGAATGGAGTAGTGCATGGCAAATGGAATTCAATGTAGACAAGTGTCATGTAATCAAGTTTGGTAAAAGTGGAAAAAGACCTGATTGGGATTATACGTTAGGAAATAAAACCCTATACACATCAGAAAGAGAGAAAGACCTAGGTGTGATTATCAATAACAGACTATCTCCGGCTGACCACATCAGCGAGAAGGTACGGAACATGTATACACTGCTTGCAAATATGAGAATAGCATTCACATAAATAAATGAAGACATGCTAAGAAGGATAATAACATCATTCATTAGACCAACCCTGGAATATGCATCAGTAGTCTGGAGTCCTCATCTCAAAAAGCACATAGACAAGATTGAAAAAGTTCAAAGGGCCGCTACAAGATGGATACCAAGCTTAAGGGACCTAAGCTACGAAGAAAGACTAAATAAACTGAATCTACGAACACTACAGGAGAGGAGGAAAAGAGGTGACATGATAATGCTATATAAATGCATATCAGGAAAGGAGAAAATAGACATAAATGATTACTTAACATATGGAGAAGCATCAGCAAAAGGACACTGCAAAAAACTGCATAAGAAGAGAGGTGATACAGACGTAAGGAAATTCAGTTTCCCAAACAGAGCAATTGATCAATGGAATGAACTACCGAATGAAATAGTGTGTGCCAAAACAATTCACAATTTTAAGGATATGTACGATAAATATGGTTTAAGACACGGGACAGTACGAGCTTGAATCATTCCTGTAAAGATACAATTAGGTAAGAACAATTAGGTAAGAACAAACACACACACACACACACACACACACACACACACACACACACACACACAAATATTGTCCCCTTATTCAAGAAAGGAAATAGACAATATCCACTCAACTACCGACCAGTATCACTGACCAGTGTTGTAAGCAAAATATTAGAAAAACTTATAAGAAAAGCTTGGGTAAATCATCTAGAAGAACACAGTATGATAACAGAAAGACAGTTTGGTTTCAGAAAAGGAAAATCATGTGTTACTAATCTGTTGAGCTACTATGACAGAGTAACAAACACAATACAGGAAAGGGAAGGATGGGTGGACAGTATCTATTTAGATTTCAAGAAAGCTTTTGACACAGTACCACACCAAAGACTTTTATGGAAACTGTACCATCAAGGAGGAATTGGAGGGAAACTGTTTTGTTGGATGCAAGACTTTCTCATAAAAAGAGAAATGAGGACAGTACTAAGAGGAAACTACTCATCATGGAAAGAAGTGACTAGTGGAGTACCACAGGGTTTAGTGCTGGCACCAATCATGTTTTTAGTGTATATAAATGATATAAACAGTAACACTGGAAATAAGAGCTGTCTGAATATGTTTGCAGATGATGCAAAAATTCAAAGGAGAATTACTAACACAGACTCTTGTAACGAGCTACAAGAAGAATTAAATAAACTTCATGAATGGAGTAGTACATGGCAAATGGAATTCAATGTGGACAAGTGTCATGTAATCAAGTTTGGTAAAAGTGGAAAAAGACCTGATTGGGATTATACGTTAGGAAATAAAACCCTATACACATCAGAAAGAGAGAAAGACCTAGGTGTGATTATCAATAACAGACTATCTCCGGCTGACCACATCAGCGAGAAGGTACGGAACATGTATACACTGCTTGCAAATATGAGAATAGCATTCACATAAATAAATGAAGACATGCTAAGAAGGATAATAACATCATTCATTAGACCAACCCTGGAATATGCATCAGTAGTCTGGAGTCCTCATCTCAAAAAGCACATAGACAAGATTGAAAAAGTTCAAAGGGCCGCTACAAGATGGATACCAAGCTTAAGGGACCTAAGCTACGAAGAAAGACTAAATAAACTGAATCTACCAACACTACAGGAGAGAAGGAAAAGAGGTGACATGATAATGCTATATAAATGCATATCAGGAAAGGAGAAAATAGACATAAATGATTACTTAACATATGGAGAAGCATCAGCAAAAGGACACTGCAAAAAACTGCATAAGAAGAGAGGTGATACAGACGTAAGGAAATTCAGTTTCCCAAACAGAGCAATTGATCAATGGAATGAACTACCGAATGAAACAGTGTGTGCCAAAACAATTCACAAATTTAAGGATATGTACGATAAATATGGTTTAAGACACGGGACAGTACGAGTTTGACTCATTCCTGTAAACATACAATTAGGTAAGAACAATTAGGTAAGAACAAACACACACACACACACACACACACACACACACACACACACACACACACACACACACACACACACACACACACACACACACACACACAAATATTGTCCCCTTATTCAAGAAAGGAAATAGACAAAATCCACTCAACTACCGACCAGTATCACTGACCAGTGTTGTAAGCAAAATATTAGAAAAACTTATAAGAAAAGCTTGGGTAAATCATCTAGAAGAACACAGTATGATAACAGAAAGACAGTTTGGTTTCAGAAAAGGAAAATCATGTGTTACTAATCTGTTGAGCTACTATGACAGAGTAACAAACACAATACAGGAAAGGGAAGGATGGGTGGACAGTATCTATTTAGATTTCAAGAAAGCTTTTGACACAGTACCACACCAAAGACTGTTATGGAAACTGTACCATCAAGGAGGAATTCGAAGCAAACTGTTTTGTTGGATGCAAGACTTTCTCATAAAAAGAGAAATGAGGACAGTACTAAGAGGAAACTACTCATCATGGAAAGAAGTGACTAGTGGAGTACCACAGGGTTCAGTGCTGGCACCAATCAGGTTTTTAGTGTATATAAATGATATAAACAGTAACACTGGATATGAGAGCTATCTGAATATGTTTGCAGATGATGCAAAAATACAAAGGAGAATTACTAACACAGACTCCTGTAAAGAGCTACAAGAAGAATTAAATAAACTTCATGAATGGAGTAGTACATGGCAAATGGAATTCAATGTGGACAAGTGTCATGTAATCAAGTTTGGTAAAAGTGGAAAAAGACCTGATTGGGATTATAAGTTAGGAAATAAAACCCTATACACATCAGAAAGAGACAAAGACCTAGGTGTGATTATCAATAACAGACTATCTCCGGCTGACCACATCAGCAAGAAGGTACGGAACATGTATACACTGCTTGCAAATATGAGAATAGCATTCACATACATAAATGAAGACATGCTAAGAAGGATAATAACATCATTCATTAGACCAACCCTGGAATATGCATCAGTAGTCTGGAGTCCTCATCTCAAAAAGCATATAGACAAGATTGAAAAAGTTCAAAGGGCCGCTACAAGATGGATACCAAGTTTAAGGGACCTAAGCTACGAAGAAAGACTAAATAAACTGAATCTACCAACACTACAGGAGAGAAGGAAAAGAGGTGACATGATACTGCTATATAAGTGCATATCAGGAAAGGAGAAAATAGACATAAATGATTACTTAACATATGGAGAAGCATCAGCAAGAGGACACTGCAAAAAACTGCATAAGAAGAGAGGTGATAAAGACGTAAGGAAATTCAGTTTCCCAAACAGAGCAATTGATCAATGGAATGCACTACCGAATGAAATAGTGTGTGCCAAAACAATTCACAAATTTAAGGATATGTACGATAAATATGGTTTAAGACACGGGACAGTACGAGCTTGACTCATTCCTGTAAAGATACAATTAGGTAAGAACACACACACAGAGGCAGCCAAAGGAGGCAGACGTGCGACATCGGTGCGCCGTACCGGACCAACACGGCCAGTGGCATTACCTAAATTAGTATCTTTGAATGAGTCAAGCTCTGTACCAGGTTAGACTAAATGATTTTTCATTATTAAAAGGAAAAAAAAAGTTTAAACAAGATTGGTTCAAACAGAACAAAGAACCACGAGGAAATGCGCTGAGTCAGCTGGGTTTGTTTAGACTACAGCAACACGGGGAAAGTGTACATACTCAGTAAGTACATACTCTGTTCATTTAGTATTAGAAAATGGATACATACTTCAGTAAAACAAATTTGGAAAAGAAAAGGGATAAAAGTAAAAAGCAAAATGATGATTTCTACCAAGAACTGGTTGAAGTGGAGACTCACAATAGACTGGTTGAACGTGTACACAAACTAGAAATGGCTTTCAAAAATGAAATTGATGAAATAAAGAAGCAAATGCACTTGCAACAGGAAGAGATAGAAAAACTAGGAAGGGAGGCCAATAAGAAAGACACAACCATCAGTGAACTAACAGTGGAATTGAGTACGCTTAGGAAGAAAATGAGTGAAATGGCAAGTACAGTAGTCAATCACGAAAGTGTTATGGAAGAGTTCAAAAACGACACAGAGACAATTAGGCAAGCAAGCAGTCTTATGGACCAGAGCAGTGATACTGAGGAGAAGATAACACAGGTGAATGAAGCTGTGCAAAGCTACAAAAATGATGTAGAAACCACGTATGCTGAAATGGTGAAAGTAAAGAAAGACTTAGAAACAAGGGTGGAGGAAAAAAGCATTAAAAAGGAAGTGAAAAGAATAATCCAAAACAATCCAAAGTTAGTCAGAGATTCAGTAGAGATAAATAAATCAATAGTAATCACTGGTATAGAAGAGGAAGAAGTTAAAAACAAGATCACAAGAGACAAAAAGGAGATGGCAAATGTAATGAGCTTACTGAAAGAAGTATGAGAGGAAATCTGTAGTAAAGACATAGAGGAACACAAAAGGTTAGGGAAATACGAGAAAAGCAAGACAAGACCTCTAAAGGTGACTTTCCAGAGTGTAAACACTGTGAAAGAGATACTAAAAAATGCAAAGAATCTTATGGAAAAAGAGGAGTTCAAAAATGTATGGACAAAAAGATGCCTAACACAAGAGGAACTGGAATTACTGAAAGAGAAAAGGGAGGAAGCAAAAACAAAAAATGAGGGAAGATCAGAAGAGAAGATTTTTTTTTTTTTTTTTACAAAGTAATAGGATTGAAGGTACGAAAGTGGTACACAAACAGAATGGAAGAAAAAGAAGGAAGGTAGTAGAACCATGTCCTGACAAGTATATAAACAAGATGATAAAGTTGATGTACTCAAATGTGGATGGAATGGTATCTAAATTACTAGAGATGAATGATTATGTAAGAGAAAATGAACCACAAATAATATGCCTAACTGAAACAAAATTAACACCAAGGATATCCAATGACATACTAAACTTAGAGGAATACAATATATGGAGAAGAGACAGAAATTTAAAAAAAGGAGGAGGAATTATAATATTAACTAAGAAAAATCTAAAAGTCAAAGAAATAAAACTAGATATACCATCACAAGTAGAACTGATTGCAGTGGAGATCGACATATCTGAAGGTAAAGTAATTGTAGCCAATTTGTATATGCCACCCAGATCAAACACATGGGAAAGAGACGAATATGAGGACCTGGCAGAGAGTACAATTCAGAGTATAAGATCATTGCTACATAAAATGGAAGAGAAATCGGAAAGAATTATACTAACTGGGGACTTAAATACAAATATAAATTGGAATACTCTCGATATAAATAGCCAAGAAAGCTGTTGGGACCAAAAGCTCCTGGATCTCGTACAAGAGCTTTTCTTAACGCAACATGTGAGGGAAACCACCAGAAAAAGAGGATTCGATGTACCTTCAGTGCTAGATCTAATATTTACTAGGCAAGAAAATGATATTGACAGTTTAATATATCACCCTCCACTCGGCAAAAGCGATCATGCAGTACTAAATTATAACTTCAGGATAGCATATGACATAGTAAACAGCAATGACAGTTACAAAAAGAGCCTAAACTATAAAAAGGGAAATTATCAAGACCTAAAGAAATATTTCTTAAAAGTTGATTGGGAAAATGAGCTTAGAGGACAAGATTTAAATGCTGTATATAAAATTTTTTGTGAATTTTATGAAATAGGAGTCCAGACCAGAAGTACATCCCACAGCACAAAGAAGTAGATAAGAAAATACAGAAATGGTTCAATACAGAATGTAAAAAATCAAAAGAAAGAAGAGATTTGTTGTGGAATAGATACAGAAGACACAATAGTGAAAGGGCGTATAATAATTACAAACAGGCAAGAAACGACTATACAAGAATAAGGAGGGAAGCCCAAAAACAGTTTGAGGAGGATATAATAAATAAAAGTAGTGATCAACCAAAGCTATTTTACAGCTATATCAGAAGCAAAACCAAAGTAAAAGATATAATACAATCCATTACGGACGAGGGAATCACTTATACACAAGAGAAAGATATTTGTGAAGTACTAAATAAGAATTTCCAATTAGTTTTTACAGAAAAAAAAAAAAATTTGAGAGGGACTATGTGGAACACGCATGTCCACACATACTACCAGATATACAAATAGCAGAAAAAGTAATACAGGAGGCGTTAAGTAGATTAGACCGAGGAAAAGCAAGTGGTCCTGATGAAATTTCATGTTGGGTACTACGAGAATGTGCAAAGGAGTTAAGTAAACCATTATTTTTAATTTTCAAGAAATCCTTGAGTCAAGGTAAACTACCTGATATTTGGAAAAAAGCAAATATTGTCCCCTTATTCAAGAAAGGAAATAGACAAAATTCACTCAACTACCGACCAGTATCACTGACCAGTGTTGTAAGCAAGGTATTAGAAAAACTTATAAGAAAAGCTTGGGTAAATCATCTAGAAGAACACAGTATGATAACAGACAGTTTGGTTTCAGAAAAGGAAAATCATGTGTTACTAATCTGTTGAGCTACTATGACAGAGTAACAAACACAATACAGGAAAGGGAAGGATGGGTGGACAGTATCTATTTAGATTTCAAGAAAGCTTTTGACACAGTACCACACCAGAGACTTTTATGGAAACTGTACCATGAAGGAGGAATTCGAGGCAAACTGTTTTGTTGGATGCAAGACTTTCTCATAAAAAGAGAAATGAGGACAGTACTAAGAGGAAACTACTCATCATGGAAAGAAGTGACTAGTGGAGTACCACAGGGTTCAGTGCTGGCACCAATCAGGTTTTTAGTGTATACTCGTATAAATGATATATACAGTAACACTGGAAATGATAGCTATCTGAATATGTTTGCAGATGATGCAAAAATACAAAGGAGAATTACTAACACAGACTCTTGTAAAGAGCTACGAGAAGAATTAAATAAACTTCATGAATGGAGTAGTACATGGCAAATGGAATTCAATGTGGACAAGTGTCATGTAATCAAGTCTGGTAAAAGTGGAAAAAGACCTGATTGGGATTATACGTTAGGAAATAAAACCCTATACACATCAGAAAGAGAGAAAGACCTAGGTGTGATTATCAATAACAGACTATCTCCGGCTGACCACATCAGCGAGAAGGTACGGAACATGTATACACTGCTTGCAAATATGAGAATAGCATTCACATACATAAATGAAGATATGCTAAGAAGGATAAAAACATCATTCATTAGACCAACCCTGGAATATGCATCAGTAGTCTGGAGTCCTCATCTCAAAAAGCATATAGACAAGATTGAAAAAGTTCAAAGGGCCGCTACAAGATGGATACCAAGCTTAAGTGACCTAAGCTACGAAGAAAGACTAAATAAACTGAATCTACCAACACTACAGGAGAGAAGGAAAAGAGGTGACATGATACTGCTATATAAGTGCATATCAGGAAAGGAGAAAATAGACATAAATGATTACTTAACATATGGAGAAGCATCAGCAAGAGGACACTGCAAAAAACTGCATAAGAAGAGAGGTGATAAAAACGTAAGGAAATTCAGTTTCCCAAACAGAGCAATTGATCAATGGAATGCACTACCGAATGAAATAGTGTGTGCCAAAACAATTCACAAATTTAAGGATATGTACGATAAATATGGTTTAAGACACGGGACAGTACGAGCTTAACTCATTCCTGTAAAGATACAATTAGGTAAGAACACACACACAGAGGCAGCCAAAGGAGACAGACGTGCGACATCGGTGCGCCGTACCGGACCAACACGGCCAGTGGCATTACCTAAATTAGTATCTTTGAATGAGTCAAGCTCTGTACCAGGTTAGACTAAATGATTTTTCATTATTAAAAGGAAAAAAAAAAAGTTTAAACAAGATTGGTTGAAACAGAACAAAGAACCACGAGGAAATGCGCTGAGTCAGCTGGGTTTGTTTAGACTACAGCAACACGGGGAAAGTGTACATACTCAGTAAGTACATACTCTGTTCATTTAGTATTACAAAATGGATACATACTTCAGTAAAACAAATTTGGAAAAGAAAAGGGATAAAAGTAAAAAGCAAAATGATGATTTCTACCAAGAACTGGTTGAAGTGGAGACTCACAATAGACTGGTTGAACGTGTACACAAACTAGAAATGGCTTTTAAAAATGAAATTGATGAAATAAAGAAGCAAATGCGCTTGCAACAGGAAGAGATAGAAAAACTAGGAAGGGAGGCCAATAAGAAAGACACAACCATCAGTGAACTAACAGTGGAATTGAGTACGCTTAGGAAGAAAGTGAGTGAAATGGCAAGTACAGTAGTCAATCACGAGAGTGTTATGGAAGAGTTCAAAAATGACACAGAGACAATTAGGCAAGCAAGCAGTCTTATGGACCAGAGCAGTGATATTGAGGAGAAGATAACACAGGTGAATGAAGCTGTGCAAAGCTACAAAAATGATGTAGAAACCACGTATGCTGAAATGGTGAAAGTAAAGAAAGACTTAGAAACAAGGGTGGAGGAAAAAAGCATTAAAAAGGAAGTGAAAAGAATAATCCAAAACAATCCAAAGTTAGTCAGAGATTCAGTAGAGATAAACAAATCAATAGTAATCACTGGTATAGAAGAGGAAGAAGTTAAAAACAAGATCACAAGAGACAAAAAGGAGATGGCAAATGTAATGAGCTTACTGAAAGAAGTATGAGAGGAAATCTGTAGTAAAGACATAGAGGAACACAAAAGGTTAGGGAAATACGAGAAAAGCAAGACAAGACCTCTAAAGGTGACTTTCCAGAGTGTAAACACTGTGGAAGAGATACTAAAAAATGCAAAGAATCTTATGGAAAAAGAGGAGTTCAAAAATGTATGGATAAAAAGATGCCTAACACAAGAGGAACTGGAATTACTGAAAGAGAAAAGGGAGGAAGTAAAAACAAAAAATGAGGGAAGATCAGAAGAGGAAAAGAAGAATTTTTTTTTTTTTTTACAAAGTAATAGGATTGCAGGTACGAAAGTGGTACACAAACAGGATGGAAGAAAAAGGAGGAAGGTAGTAGAACCATGTCATGACAAGTATATAAACAAGATGATAAAGTTGATGTACTCAAATGTGGATGGAATGGTATCTAAATTACTAGAGATGAATGATTATGTAAGAGAAAATGAACCACAAATAATATGCCTAACTGAAACAAAATTAACACCAAGGATATCCAATGACATACTAAACTTAGAGGAATACAATATATGGAGAAGAGACAGAAATTTAAAAAAAGGAGGAGGAATTATAATATTAACTAAGAAAAATCTAAAAGTCAAAGAAATAAAACTAGATATACCATCACAAGTAGAACTGATTGCAGTGGAGATCGACATATCTGAAGGTAAAGTAATTGTAGCCAATTTGTATATGCCACCCAGATCAAACACATGGGAAAGAGACGAATATGAGGACCTGGCAGAGAGTACAATTCAGAGTATAAGATCATTGCTACATAAAATGGAAGAGAAATCGGAAAGAATTATATTAACTGGGGACTTCAATACAAATATAAATTGGAATACTCTGGATATAAATAGCCAAGAAAGCTCTTGGGACCAAAAGCTCCTGGATCTCGTACAAGAGTTTTTCTTAACGCAACATGTGAGGGAAACCACCAGAAAAAGAGGACTCGATGTACCTTCAGTGCTAGATCTAATATTTACTAGGCAAGAAAATGATATTGACAGTTTAATATATCACCCTCCACTCGGCAAAAGCGATCATGCAGTACTAAATTATAACTTCAGGATAGCATATGACATAGTAAACAGCAATGACAGTTACAAAAAGAGCCTAAACTATAAAAAGGGAAATTATCAAGACCTAAAGAAATATTTCTTAAAAGTTGATTGGGAAAATGAGCTTAGAGGACAAGATTTAAATGCTGTATATAAAAATTTTTGTGAATTTTATGAAATAGGAGTCCAGACCAGAAGTACATCCCACAGCACAAAGAAGTAGATAAGAAAATACAGAAATGGTTCAATACAGAATGTAAAAAATCAAAAGAAAGAAGCGATTTGTTGTGGAATAGATACAGAAGACACAATAGTGAAAGGGCGTATAATAATTACAAACAGGCAAGAAACGACTATACAAGAATAAGGAGGGAAGCCCAAAAACAGTTTGAGGAGGATATAATAAATAAAAGTAGTGATCAACCAAAGCTATTTTACAGCTATATCAGAAGCAAAACCAAAGTAAAAGATATAATACAATCCATTACGGACGAGGGAATCACTTATACACAAGAGAAAGATATTTGTGAAGTACTAAATAAGAATTTCCAATTAGTTTTTACAGAAGAAAAAAAATTTTGAGAGGGACTATGTGGAACACGCATGTCCACACATACTACCAGATATACAAATAGCAGAAAAAGTAATACAGGAGGCGTTAAGTAGATTAGACAGAGGAAAAGCAAGTGGTCCTGATGAAATTTCATGTTAGGTATTACGAGAATGTGCAAAGGAGTTAAGTAAACCATTATTTTTAATTTTCAAGAAATCCTTGAGTCAAGGTAAACTACCTGATATTTGGAAAAAAGCAAATATTGTCCCCTTATTCAAGAAAGGAAATAGACAAAATCCACTCAACTACCGAGCAGTATCACTGACCAGTGTTGTAAGCAAGGTATTAGAAAAACTTATAAGAAAAGCTTGGGTAAATCATCTAGAAGAACACAGTATGATAACAGAAAGACAGTTTGGTTTCAGAAAAGGAAAATCATGTGTTACTAATCTGTTGAGCTACTATGACAGAGTAACAAACACAATACAGGAAAGGGAAGGATGGGTGGACAGTATCTATTTAGATTTCAAGAAAGCTTTTGACACAGTACCACACCAAAGACTTTTATGGAAACTGTACCATCAAGGAGGAATTCGAGGCAAACTGTTTTGTTGGATGCAAGACTTTCTCATAAAAAGAGAAATGAGGACAGTACTAAGAGGAAACTACTCATCATGGAAAGAAGTGACTAGTGGAGTACCACAGGGTTCAGTGCTGGCACCAATCAGGTTTTTAGTGTATACTCGTATAAATGATATATACAGTAACACTGGAAATGATAGCTATCTGAATATGTTTGCAGATGATGCAAAAATACAAAGGAGAATTACTAACACAGACTCTTGTAAAGAGCTACGAGAAGAATTAAATAAACTTCATGAATGGAGTAGTACATGGCAAATGGAATTCAATGTGGACAAGTGTCATGTAATCAAGTCTGGTAAAAGTGGAAAAAGACCTGATTGGGATTATACGTTAGGAAATAAAACCCTATACACATCAGAAAGAGAGAAAGACCTAGGTGTGATTATCAATAACAGACTATCTCCGGCTGACCACATCAGCGAGAAGGTACGGAACATGTATACACTGCTTGCAAATATGAGAATAGCATTCACATACATAAATGAAGATATGCTAAGAAGGATAAAAACATCATTCATTAGACCAACCCTGGAATATGCATCAGTAGTCTGGAGTCCTCATCTCAAAAAGCATATAGACAAGATTGAAAAAGTTCAAAGGGCCGCTACAAGATGGATACCAAGCTTAAGTGACCTAAGCTACGAAGAAAGACTAAATAAACTGAATCTACCAACACTACAGGAGAGAAGGAAAAGAGGTGACATGATACTGCTATATAAGTGCATATCAGGAAAGGAGAAAATAGACATAAATGATTACTTAACATATGGAGAAGCATCAGCAAGAGGACACTGCAAAAAACTGCATAAGAAGAGAGGTGATAAAGACGTAAGGAAATTCAGTTTCCCAAACAGAGCAATTGATCAATGGAATGCACTACCGAATGAAATAGTGTGTGCCAAAACAATTCACAAATTTAAGGATATGTACGATAAATATGGTTTAAGACACGGGACAGTACGAGCTTGACTCATTCCTGTAAAGATACAATTAGGTAAGAACACACACACAGAGGCAGCCAAAGGAGGCAGACGTGCGACATCGGTGCGCTGTACCGGACCAACACGCCCAGTGGCATTACCTAAATTAGTATCTTTGAATGAGTCAAGCTCTGTACCAGGTTAGACTAAATGATTTTTCATTATTAAAAGGAAAAAAAAAGTTTAAACAAGATTGGTTGAAACAGAACAAAGAACCACGAGGAAATGCGCTGAGTCAGCTGGGTTTGTTTAGACTACAGCAACACGGGGAAAGTGTACATACTCAGTAAGTACATACTCTGTTCATTTAGTATTACAAAATGGATACATACTTCAGTAAAACAAATTTGGAAAAGAAAAGGGATAAAAGTAAAAAGCAAAATGATGATTTCTACCAAGAACTGGTTGAAGTGGAGACTCACAATAGACTGGTTGAACGTGTACACAAACTAGAAATGGCTTTTAAAAATGAAATTGATGAAATAAAGAAGCAAATGCGCTTGCAACAGGAAGAGATAGAAAAACTAGGAAGGGAGGCCAATAAGAAAGACACAACCATCAGTGAACTAACAGTGGAATTGAGTACGCTTAGGAAGAAAGTGAGTGAAATGGCAAGTACAGTAGTCAATCACGAGAGTGTTATGGAAGAGTTCAAAAATGACACAGAGACAATTAGGCAAGCAAGCAGTCTTATGGACCAGAGCAGTGATATTGAGGAGAAGATAACACAGGTGAATGAAGCTGTGCAAAGCTACAAAAATGATGTAGAAACCACGTATGCTGAAATGGTGAATGTAGAGAAAGACTTAGAAACAAGGGTGGAGGAAAAAAGCATTAAAAAGGAAGTGAAAAGAATAATCCAAAGCAATCCAAAGTTAGTCAGAGATTCAGTAGAGATAAACAAATCAATAGTAATCACTGGTATAGAAGAGGAAGAAGTTAAAAACAAGATCACAAGAGACAAAAAGGAGATGGCAAATGTAATGAGCTTACTGAAAGAAGTATGAGAGGAAATCTGTAGTAAAGACATAGAGGAACACAAAAGGTTAGGGAAATACGAGAAAAGCAAGACAAGACCTCTAAAGGTGACTTTCCAGAGTGTAAACACTGTGGAAGAGATACTAAAAAATGCAAAGAATCTTATGGAAAAAGAGGAGTTCAAAAATGTATGGATAAAAAGATGCCTAACACAAGAGGAACTGGAATTACTGAAAGAGAAAAGGGAGGAAGCAAAAACAAAAAATGAGGGAAGATCAGAAGAGGAGAAGAAGAATTTTTTTTTTTTTTACAAAGTAATAGGATTGCAGGTACGAAAGTGGTACACAAACAGGATGGAAGAAAAAGGAGGAAGGTAGTAGAACCATGTCATGACAAGTATATAAACAAGATGATAAAGTTGATGTACTCAAATGTGGATGGAATGGTATCTAAATTACTAGAGATGAATGATTATGTAAGAGAAAATGAACCACAAATAATATGCCTAACTGAAACAAAATTAACACCAAGGATATCCAATGACATACTAAACTTAGAGGAATACAATATATGGAGAAGAGACAGAAATTTAAAAAAAGAAGGAATTATAATATTAACTAAGAAAAATCTAAAAGTCAAAGAAATAAAACTAGATATACCATCACAAGTAGAACTGATTGCAGTGGAGATCGACATATCTGAAGGTAAAGTAATTGTAGCCAATTTGTATATGCCACCCAGATCAAACACATGGGAAAGAGACGAATATGAGGACCTGGCAGAGAGTACAATTCAGAGTATAAGATCATTGCTACATAAAATGGAAGAGAAATCGGAAAGAATTATATTAACTGGGGACTTCAATACAAATATAAATTGGAATACTCTGGATATAAATAGCCAAGAAAGCTCTTGGGACCAAAAGCTCCTGGATCTCGTACAAGAGTTTTTCTTAACGCAACATGTGAGGGAAACCACCAGAAAAAGAGGACTCGATGTACCTTCAGTGCTAGATCTAATATTTACTAGGCAAGAAAATGATATTGACAGTTTAATATATCACCCTCCACTCGGCAAAAGCGATCATGCAGTACTAAATTATAACTTCAGGATAGCATATGACATAGTAAACAGCAATGACAGTTACAAAAAGAGCCTAAACTATAAAAAGGGAAATTATCAAGACCTAAAGAAATATTTCTTAAAAGTTGATTGGGAAAATGAGCTTAGAGGACAAGATTTAAATGCTGTATATAAAAATTTTTGTGAATTTTATGAAATAGGAGTCCAGACCAGAAGTACATCCCACAGCACAAAGAAGTAGATAAGAAAATACAGAAATGGTTCAATACAGAATGTAAAAAATCAAAAGAAAGAAGCGATTTGTTGTGGAATAGATACAGAAGACACAATAGTGAAAGGGCGTATAATAATTACAAACAGGCAAGAAACGACTATACAAGAATAAGGAGGGAAGCCCAAAAACAGTTTGAGGAGGATATAATAAATAAAAGTAGTGATCAACCAAAGCTATTTTACAGCTATATCAGAAGCAAAACCAAAGTAAAAGATATAATACAATCCATTACGGACGAGGGAATCACTTATACACAAGAGAAAGATATTTGTGAAGTACTAAATAAGAATTTCCAATTAGTTTTTACAGAAGAAAAAAAATTTTGAGAGGGACTATGTGGAACACGCATGTCCACACATACTACCAGATATACAAATAGCAGAAAAAGTAATACAGGAGGCGTTAAGTAGATTAGACAGAGGAAAAGCAAGTGGTCCTGATGAAATTTCATGTTAGGTATTACGAGAATGTGCAAAGGAGTTAAGTAAACCATTATTTTTAATTTTCAAGAAATCCTTGAGTCAAGGTAAACTACCTGATATTTGGAAAAAAGCAAATATTGTCCCCTTATTCAAGAAAGGAAATAGACAAAATCCACTCAACTACCGAGCAGTATCACTGACCAGTGTTGTAAGCAAGGTATTAGAAAAACTTATAAGAAAAGCTTGGGTAAATCATCTAGAAGAACACAGTATGATAACAGAAAGACAGTTTGGTTTCAGAAAAGGAAAATCATGTGTTACTAATCTGTTGAGCTACTATAACAGAGTAACAAACACAATACAGGAAAGGGAAGGATGGGTGGACAGTATCTATTTAGATTTCAAGAAAGCTTTTGACACAGTACCACACCAAAGACTTTTATGGAAACTGTACCATCAAGGAGGAATTCGAGGCAAACTGTTTTGTTGGATGCAAGACTTTCTCATAAAAAGAGAAATGAGGACAGTACTAAGAGGAAACTACTCATCATGGAAAGAAGTGACTAGTGGAGTACCACAGGGTTCAGTGCTGGCACCAATCAGGTTTTTAGTGTATACTCGTATAAATGATATAAACAGTAACACTGGAAATGAGAGCTATCTGAATATGTTTGCAGATGATGCAAAAATACAAAGGAGAATTACTAACATAGACTCTTGTTAAGAGCTACGAGAAGAATTAAATAAACTTCATGAATGGAGTAGTACATGGCAAATGGAATTCAATGTGGAGAAGTGTCATGTAATCAAGTCTGGTAAAAGTGGAAGAAGACCTGATTGGGATTATACGTTAGGAAATAAAACCCTATACACATCAGAAAGAGAGAAAGACCTAGGTGTGATTATCAATAACAGACTATCTCCGGCTGACCACATCTGCGAGAAGGTACAGAACATGTATACACTGCTTGCAAATATGAGAATAGCATTCACATACATAGATGAAGATATGCTAAGAAGGATAATAACATCATTCATTAGACCAACCCTGGAATATGCATCAGTAGTCTGGAGTCCTCATCTCAAAAAGCATATAGACAAGATTGAAAAAGTTCAAAGGGCCGCTACAAGATGGATACGAAGCATAAGTGACCTAAGCTACGAAGAAAGACTAAATAAACTGAATCTACCAACACTACAGGAGAGAAGGAAAAGAGATGACATGATACTGCTATATAAGTGCATATCAGGAAAGGAGAAAATAGACATAAATGATTACTTAACATATGGAGAAGCATCAGCAAGAGGACACTGCAAAAAACTGCATAAGAAGAGAGGTGATAAAGACGTAAGGAAATTTAGTTTCCCAAACAGAGCAATTGATCAATGGAACGCACTACCGAATGAAATAGTGTGTGCCAAAACAATTCACAAATTTAAGGATATGTACGATAAATATGGTTTAAGACACGGGACAGTACGAGCTTGACTCATTCCTGAAAAGATACAATTAGGTAAGAAGACACACACAGAGGCAGCCAAAGGAGGCAGACGTGCGACATCGGTGCGCTGTACCGGACCAACACGCCCAGTGGCATTACCTAAATTAGTATCTTTGAATGAGTCAAGCTCTGTACCAGGTTAGACTAAATGATTTTTCATTATTAAAAGGAAAAAAAAAAAGTTTAAACAAGATTGGTTGAAACAGAACAAAGAACCACGAGGAAATGCGCTGAGTCAGCTGGGTTTGTTTAGACTACAGCAACACGGGGAAAGTGTACATACTCAGTAAGTACATACTCTGTTCATTTAGTATTACAAAATGGATACATACTTCAGTAAAACAAATTTGGAAAAGAAAAGGGATAAAAGTAAAAAGCAAAATGATGATTTCTACCAAGAACTGGTTGAAGTGGAGACTCACAATAGACTGGTTGAACGTGTACACAAACTAGAAATGGCTTTCAAAAATGAAATTGATGAAATAAAGAAGCAAATGCGCTTGCAACAGGAAGAGATAGAAAAACTAGGAAGGGAGGCCAGTAAGAAAGACACAACCATCAGTGAACTAACAGTGGAATTGAGTACGCTTAGGAAGAAAGTGAGTGAAATGGCAAGTACAGTAGTCAATCACGAGAGTGTTATGGAAGAGTTCAAAAATGACACAGAGACAATTAGGCAAGCAAGCAGTCTTATGGACCAGAGCAGTATTATTGAGGAGAAGATAACACAGGTGAATGAAGCTGTGCAAAGCTACAAAAATGATGTAGAAACCACGTATGCTGAAATGGTGAAAGTAAAGAAAGACTTAGAAACAAGAGTGGAGGAAAAAAGCATTAAAAAGGAAGTGAAAAGAATAATCCAAAGCAATCCAAAGTTAGTCAGAGATTCAGTAGAGATAAACAAATCAATAGTAATCACTGGTATAGAAGAGGAAGAAGTTAAAAACAAGATCACAAGAGACAAAAAGGAGATGGCAAATGTAATGAGCTTACTGAAAGAAGTATGAGAGGAAATCTGTAGTAAAGACATAGAGGAACACAAAAGGTTAGGGAAATACGAGAAAAGCAAGACAAGACCTCTAAAGGTGACTTTCCAGAGTGTAAACACTGTGGAAGAGATCCTAAAAAATGCAAAGAATCTTATGGAAAAAGAGGAGTTCAAAAATATATGGATAAAAAGATGCCTAACACAAGAGGAACTGGAATTACTGAAAGAGAAAAGGGAGGAAGCAAAAACAAAAAATGAGGGAAGATCAGAAGAGGAGAAGAAGAATTTTTTTTTTACAAAGTAATAGGATTGCAGGTACGAAAGTGGTACACAAACAGGATGGAAGAAAAAGGAGGAAGGTAGTAGAACCATGTCATGACAAGTATATAAACAAGATGATAAAGTTGATGTACTCAAATGTGGATGGAATGGTATCTAAATTACTAGAGATGAATGATTATGTAAGAGAAAATGAACCACAAATAATATGCCTAACTGAAACAAAATTAACACCAAGGATATCCAATGACATACTAAACTTAGAGGAATACAATATATGGAGAAGAGACAGAAATTTAAAAAAGGAGGAGGAATTATAATATTAACTAAGAAAAATCTAAAAGTCAAGGAAATAAAACTAGATATACCATCACAAGTAGAACTGATTGCAGTGGAGATCGACATATCTGAAGGTAAAGTAATTGTAGCCAATTTGTATATGCCACCCAGATCAAACACATGGGAAAGAGACGAATATGAGGACCTGGCAGAGAGTACAATTCAGAGTATAAGATCATTGCTACATAAAATGGAAGAGAAATCGGAAAGAATTATATTAACTGGGGACTTCAATACAAATATAAATTGGAATACTCTGGATATAAATAGCCAAGAAAGCTCTTGGGACCAAAAGCTCCTGGATCTCGTACAAGAGTTTTTCTTAACGCAACATGTGAGGGAAACCACCAGAAAAAGAGGACTCGATGTACCTTCAGTGCTAGATCTAATATTTACTAGGCAAGAAAATGATATTGACAGTTTAATATATCACCCTCCACTCGGCAAAAGCGATCATGCAGTACTAAATTATAACTTCAGGATAGCATATGACATAGTAAACAGCAATGACAGTTACAAAAAGAGCCTAAACTATAAAAAGGGAAATTATCAAGACCTAAAGAAATATTTCTTAAAAGTTGATTGGGAAAATGAGCTTAGAGGACAAGATTTAAATGCTGTATATAAAAATTTTTGTGAATTTTATGAAATAGGAGTCCAGACCAGAAGTACATCCCACAGCACAAAGAAGTAGATAAGAAAATACAGAAATGGTTCAATACAGAATGTAAAAAAATCAAAAGAAAGAAGCGATTTGTTGTGGAATAGATACAGAAGACACAATGGTGAAAGGGCGTATAATAATTACAAACAGGCAAGAAACGACTATACAAGAATAAGGAGGGAAGCCCAAAAACAGTTTGAGGAGGATATAATAAATAAAAGTAGTGATCAATCAAAGCTATTTTACAGCTATATCAGAAGCAAAACCAAAGTAAAAGATATAATACAATCCATTACGGACGAGGGAATCACTTATACACAAGAGAAAGATATTTGTGAAGTACTAAATAAGAATTTCCAATTCGTTTTTACAGAAGAAAAAAAATTTGAGAGGGACTATGTGGAACACGCATGTCCACACATACTACCAGATATACAAATAGCAGAAAAAGTAATACAGGAGGCGTTAAGTAGATTAGACAGAGGAAAAGCAAGTGGTCCTGATGAAATTTCATGTTAGGTATTACGAGAATGTGCAAAGGAGTTAAGTAAACCATTATTTTTAATTTTCAAGAAATCCTTGAGTCAAGGTAAACTACCTGATATTTGGAAAAAAGCAAATATTGTCCCCTTATTCAAGAAAGGAAATAGACAAAATCCACTCAACTACCGAGCAGTATCACTGACCAGTGTTGTAAGCAAGGTATTAGAAAAACTTATAAGAAAAGCTTGGGTAAATCATCTAGAAGAACACAGTATGATAACAGAAAGACAGTTTGGTTTCAGAAAAGGAAAATCATGTGTTACTAATCTGTTGAGCTACTATGACAGAGTAACAAACATACAGGAAAGGGAAGGATGGGTGGACAGTATCTATTTAGATTTCAAGAAAGCTTTTGACACAGTACCACACCAAAGACTTTTATGGAAACTGTACCATCAAGGAGGAATTCGAGGCAAACTGTTTTGTTGGATGCAAGACTTTCTCATAAAAAGAGAAATGAGGACAGTACTAAGAGGAAACTACTCATCATGGAAAGAAGTGACTAGTGGAGTACCACAGGGTTCAGTGCTGGCACCAATCAGGTTTTTAGTGTATATAAATGATGTAAACAGTAACACTGGAAATGAGAGCTATCTGAATATGTTTGCAGATGATGCAAAAATACAAAGGAGAATTACTAACACAGACTCTTGTAAAGAGCTACGAGAAGAATTAAATAAACTTCATGAATGGAGTAGTACATGGCAAATGGAATTCAATGTGGACAAGTGTCATGTAATTAAGTTTGGTAAAAGTGGAAAAAGACCTGATTGGGATTATACCGTTAGGAAATAAAACCCTATACACATCAGAAAGAGAGAAAGACCTAGGTGTGATTATCAATAATAGACTATCTCCGGCTGACCACATCAGCGAGAAGGTACAGAACATGTATACACTGCTTGCAAATATGAGAATAGCATTCACATACATAGATGAAGACATGCTAAGAAGGATAATAACATCATTCATTAGACCAACCCTGGAATATGCATCAGTAGTCTGGAGTCCTCATCTCAAAAAGCATATAGACAAGATTGAAAAAGTTCAAAGGGCCGCTACAAGATGGATACCAAGCTTAAGTGACCTAAGCTACGAAGAAAGACTAAATAAACTGAATCTACCAACACTACAGGAGAGAAGGAAAAGAGGTGACATGATACTGCTATATAAGTGCATATCAGGAAAGGAGAAAATAGACATAAATGATTACTTAACATATGGAGAAGCATCAGCAAGAGGACACTGCAAAAAACTGCATAAGAAGAGAGGTGATAAAGAAGTAAGGAAATTCACTTTCCCAAACAGAGCAATTGATCAATGGAATGCACTACCGAATGAAATAGTGTGTGCCAAAACAATTCACAAATTTAAGGATATGTACGATAAATATGGTTTAAGACACGGGACAGTACGAGCTTGACTCATTCCTGTAAAGATACAATTAGGTAAGAACACACACACAGAGGCAGCCAAAGGAGGCAGACGTGCGACATCGGTGTGCCGTACCGGACCAGCACGGCCAGTGGCATTACCTAAATTAGTATCTTTGAATGAGTCAAGCTCTGTACCAGGTTAGACTAAATGATTTTTCATTATTAAAAGGAAAAAAAAAAGTTTAAACAAGATTGGTTGAAACAGAACAAAGAACCACGAGGAAATGTGCTGAGTCAGCTGGGTTTGTTTAGACTACAGCAACACGGGGAAAGTGTACATACTCAGTAAGTACATACTCTGTTCATTTAGTGTTACAAAATGGATACATACTTCAGTAAAACAAATTTGGAAAAGAAAAGGGATAAAAGTAAAAAGCAAAATGATGATTTCTACCAAGAACTGGTTGAAGTGGAGATTCACAATAGACTGGTTGAACGTGTACACAAACTAGAAATGGCTTTTAAAAATGAAATTGATGAAATAAAGAAGCAAATGCGCTTGCAACAGGAAGAGATAGAAAAACTAGGAAGGGAGGCCAATAAGAAAGACACAACCATCAGTGAACTAACAGTGGAATTGAGTACGCTTAGGAAGAAAGTGAGTGAAATGGCAAGTACAGTAGTCAATCACGAGAGTGTTATGGAAGAGTTCAAAAATGACACAGAGACAATTAGGCAAGCAAGCAGTCTTATGGACCAGAGCAGTGATATTGAGAAGATAACACAGGTGAATGAAGCTGTGCAAAGCTACAAAAATGATGTAGAAACCACGTATGCTGAAATGGTGAATGTAAAGAAAGACTTAGAAACAAGGGTGGAGGAAAAAAGCATTAAAAAGGAAGTGAAAAGAATAATCCAAAGTAATCCAAAGTTAGTCAGAGATTCAGTAGAGATAAACAAATCAATAGTAATCACTGGTATAGAAGAGGAAGAAGTTAAAAACAAGATCACAAGAGACAAAAAGGAGATGGCAAATGTAATGAGCTTACTGAAAGAAGTATGAGAGGAAATCTGTAGTAAAGACATAGAGGAACACAAAAGGTTAGGGAAATACGAGAAAAGCAAGACAAGACCTCTAAAGGTGACTTTCCAGAGTGTAAACACTGTGGAAGAGATCCTAAAAAATGCAAAGAATCTTATGGAAAAAGAGGAGTTCAAAAATATATGGATAAAAAGATGCCTAACACAAGAGGAACTGGAATTACTGAAAGAGAAAAGGGAGGAAGCAAAAACAAAAAATGAGGGAAGATCAGAAGAGGAGAAGAAGAATTTTCTTTTTACAAAGTAATAGGATTGCAGGTACGAAAGTGGTACACAAACAGGATGGAAGAAAAAGGAGGAAGGTAGTAGAACCATGTCATGACAAGTATATAAACAAGATGATAAAGTTGATGTACTCAAATGTGGATGGAATGGTATCTAAATTACTAGAGATGAATGATTATGTAAGAGAAAATGAACCACAAATAATATGCCTAACTGAAACAAAATTAACACCAAGGATATCCAATGAGATACTAAACTTAGAGGAATACAATATATGGAGAAGAGACAGAAATTTAAAAAAAGGAGGAGGAAATATAATATTAACTAAGAAAAATCTAAAAGTCAAGGAAATAAAACTAGATATACCATCACAAGTAGAACTGATTGCAGTGGAGATCAATATATCTGAAGGTAAAGTAATTGTAGCCAATTTGTATATGCCATCCAGATCAAACACATGGGAAAGAGACGAATATGAGGACCTGGCAGAGAGTACAATTCAGAGTATAAGATCATTGCTACATAAAATGGAAGAGAAATCGGAAAGAATTATATTAACTGGGGACTTCAATAGAAATATAAATTGGAATACTCTGGATATAAATAGCCAAGAAAGCTCTTGGGACCAAAAGCTCCTGGATCTCGTACAAGAGTTTTTCTTAACGCAACATGTGAGGGAAACCACCAGAAAAAGAGGATTCGATGTACCTTCAGTGCTAGATCTAATATTTACTAGGCAAGAAAATGATATTGACAGTTTAATATATCACCCTCCACTCGGCAAAAGCGATCATGCAGTACTAAATTATAACTTCAGGATAGCATATGACATAGTAAACAGCAATGACAGTTACAAAAAGAGCCTAAACTATAAAAAGGGAAATTATCAAGACCTAAAGAAATATTTCTTAAAAGTTGATTGTGAAAATGAGCTTAGAGGACAAGATTTAAATGGTGTATATAAAAATTATTGTGAATTTATGAAATAGGAGTCCAGACCAGAAGTACATCCCACAGCACAAAGAAGTAGATAAGAAAATACAGAAATGGTTCAATACAGAATGTAAAAAATCAAAAGAAAGAAGCGATTTGTTGTGGAATAGATACAGAAGACACAATAGTGAAAGGGCGTATAATAATTACAAACAGGCAAGAAACGACTATACAAGAATAAGGAGGGAAGCCCAAAAACAGTTTGAGGAGGATATAATAAATAAAAGTAGTGATCAACCAAAGCTATTTTACAGCTATATCAGAAGCAAAACCAAAGTAAAAGATATAATACAATCCATTACGGACGAGGGAATCACTTATACACAAGAGAAAGATATTTGTGAAGTACTAAATAAGAATTTCCAATTAGTTTTTACAGAAGAAAAAAAATTTTGAGAGGGACTATGTGGAACACGCATGTCCACACATACTACCAGATATACAAATAGCAGAAAAAGTAATACAGGAGGCGTTAAGTAGATTAGACAGAGGAAAAGCAAGTGGTCCTGATGAAATTTCATGTTAGGTATTACGAGAATGTGCAAAGGAGGTAAGTAAACCATTATTTTTAATTTTCAAGAAATCCTTGAGTCAAGGTAAACTACCTGATATTTGGAAAAAAGCAAATATTGTCCCCTTATTCAAGAAGGGAAATAGACAAAATCCACTCAACTACCGAGCAGTATCACTGACCAGTGTTGTAAGCAAGGTATTAGAAAAACTTATAAGAAAAGCTTGGGTAAATCATCTAGAAGAACACAGTATGATAACAGAAAGACAGTTTGGTTTCAGAAAAGGAAAATCATGTGTTACTAATCTGTTGAGCTACTATAACAGAGTAACAAACATACAGGAAAGGGAAGGATGGGCGGACAGTATCTATTTAGATTTCAAGAAAGCTTTTGACACAGTACCACACCAAAGACTTTTATGGAAACTGTACCATCAAGGAGGAATTCGAGGCAAACTGTTTTGTTGGATGCAAGACTTTCTTATAAAAAGAGAAATGAGGACAGTACTAAGAGGAAACTACTCATCATGGAAAGAAGTGACTAGTGGAGTACCACAGGGTTCAGTGCTGGCACCAATCAGGTTTTTAGTGTTTATAAATGATATAAACAGTAACACTGGAAATGAGAGCTATCTGAATATGTTTGCAGATGATGCAAAAATACAAAGGAGAATTACTAACACAGACTCTTGTTAAGAGCTACGAGAAGAATTAAATAAACTTCATGAATGGAGTAGTACATGGCAAATGGAATTCAATGTGGAGAAGTGTCATGTAATCAAGTCTGGTAAAAGTGGAAGAAGACCTGATTGGGATTATACGTTAGGAAATAAAACCCTATACACATCAGAAAGAGAGAAAGACCTAGGTGTGATTATCAATAACAGACTATCTCCGGCTGACCACATCTGCGAGAAGGTACAGAACATGTATACACTGCTTGCAAATATGAGAATAGCATTCACATACATAGATGAAGACATGCTAAGAAGGATAATAACATCATTCATTAGACCAACCCTGGAATATGCATCAGTAGTCTGGAGTCCTCATCTCAAAAAGCATATAGACAAGATTGAAAAAGTTCAAAGGGCCGCTACAAGCTGGATACCAAGCATAAGTGACCTAAGCTACGAAGAAAGACTAAATAAACTGAATCTACCAACACTACAGGAGAGAAGGAAAAGAGATGACATGATACTGCTATATAAGTGCATATCAGGAAAGGAGAAAATAGACATAAATGATTACTTAACATATGGAGAAGCATCAGCAAGAGGACACTGCAAAAAACTGCATAAGAAGAGAGGTGATAAAGACGTAAGGAAATTTAGTTTCCCAAACAGAGCAATTGATCAATGGAATGCACTACCGAATGAAATAGTGTGTGCCAAAACAATTCACAAATTTAAGGATATGTACGATAAATATGGTTTAAGACACGGGACAGTACGAGCTTGACTCATTCCTGAAAAGATACAATTAGGTAAGAAGACACACACAGAGGCAGCCAAAGGAGGCAGACGTGCGACATCGGTGCGCTGTACCGGACCAACACGGCCAGTGGCATTACCTAAATTAGTATCTTTGAATGAGTCAAGCTCTGTACCAGGTTAGACTAAATGATTTTTCATTATTAAAAGGAAAAAAAAAGTTTAAACAAGATTGGTTCAAACAGAACAAAGAACCACGAGGAAATGCGCTGAGTCAGCTGGGTTTGTTTAGACTACAGCAACACGGGGAAAGTGTACATACTTAGTAAGTACATACTCTGTTCATTTAGTATTACAAAATGGATACATACTTCAGTAAAACAAATTTGGAAAAGAAAAGGGATAAAAGTAAAAAGCAAAATGATGATTTCTACCAAGAACTGGTTGAAGTGGAGACTCATAATAGACTGGTTGAACGTGTACACAAACTAGAAATGGCTTTCAAAAATGAAATTGATGAAATAAAGAAGCAAATGCGCTTGCAACAGGAAGAGATAGAAAAACTAGGAAGGGAGGCCAGTAAGAAAGACACAACCATCAGTGAACTAACAGTGGAATTGAGTACGCTTAGGAAGAAAGTGAGTGAAATGGCAAGTACAGTAGTCAATCACGAGAGTGTTATGGAAGAGTTCAAAAATGACACAGAGACAATTAGGCAAGCAAGCAGTCTTATGGACCAGAGCAGTATTACTGAGGAGAAGATAACACTGGTGAATGAAGCTGTGCAAAGCTACAAAAATGATGTAGAAACCACGTATGCTGAAATGGTGAAAGTAAAGAAAGACTTAGAAGCAAGAGTGGAGGAAAAAAGCATTAAAAAGGAAGTGAAAAGAATAATCCAAAGCAATCCAAAGTTAGTCAGAGATTCAGTAGAGATAAACAAATCAATAGTAATCACTGGTATAAAAGAGGAAGAAGTTAAAAACAAGATCACAAGAGACAAAAAGGAGATGGCAAATGTAATGAGCTTACTGAAAGAAGTATGAGAGGAAATCTGTAGTAAAGACATAGAGGAACACAAAAGGTTAGGGAAATACGAGAAAAGCAAGACAAGACCTCTAAAGGTGACTTTCCAGAGTGTAAACACTGTGGAAGAGATACTAAAAAATTCAAAGAATCTTGTGGAAAAAGAGGAGTTCAAAAATGTATGGATAAAAAGATGCCTAACACAAGAGGAACTGGAATTACTGAAAGAGAAAAGGGAGGAAGTAAAAACAAAAAAATGAGGGAAGATCAGAAGAGGAGAAGAAGAAATTTTTTTTTTTTTACAAAGTAATAGGATTGCAGGTACGAAAGTGGTACACAAACAGGATGGAAGAAAAAGGGGGAAGGTAGTAGAACCATGTCATGACAAGTATATAAACAAGGTGATAAAGTTGATGTACTCAAATGTGGATGGAATGGTATCTAAATTACTAGAGATGAATAATTATGTAAGAGAAAATGAACCATAAATAATATGCCTAACTGAAACAAAATTAACACCAAGGATATCCAATGACATACTAAACTTAGAGGAATACAATATATGGAGAAGAGACAGAAATTTAAAAAAAGGAGGAGGAATTATAATATTAACTAAGAAAAATCTAAAAGTCAAGGAAATAAAACTAGATATACCATCACAAGTAGAACTGATTGCAGTGGAGATCGACATATCTGAAGGTAAAGTAATTGTAGTCAATTTGTATATGCCACCCAGATCAAACACATGGGAAAGAGACGAATATGAGGACCTGGCAGAGAGTACAATTCAGAGTATAAGATCATTGCTACATAAAATGGAAGAGAAATCGGAAAGAATTATACTAACTGGGGACTTCAATACAAATATAAATTGGAATACTCTCGATATAAATAGCCAAGAAAGCTGTTGGGACCAAAAGCTCCTGGATCTCGTACAAGAGTTTTTCTTAACGCAACATGTGAGGGAAACCACCAGAAAAAGAGGACTCGATGTACCTTCAGTGCTAGATCTAATATTTACTAGGCAAGAAAATGATATTGACAGTTTAATATATCACCCTCCACTCGGCAAAAGCGATCATGCAGTACTAAATTATAACTTCAGGATAGCATATGACATAGTAAACAGCAATGACAGTTACAAAAAGAGCCTAAACTATAAAAAGGGAAATTATCAAGACCTAAAGAAATATTTCTTAGAAGTTGATTGGGAAAATGAGCTTAGAGGACAAGATTTAAATGCTGTATATAAAAATTTTTGTGAATTTTATGAAATAGGAGTCCAGACCAGAAGTACATCCCACAGCACAAAGAAGTAGATAAGAAAATACAGAAATGGTTCAATACAGAATGTAAAAAATCAAAAGAAAGAAGCGATTTGTTGTGGAATAGATACAGAAGACACAGTAGTGAAAGGGCGTATAATAATTACAAACAGGCAAGAAACGACTATACAAGAATAAGGAGGGAAGCCCAAAAACAGTTTGAGGAGGATATAATAAATAAAAGTAGTGATCAACCAAAGCTATTTTACAGCTATATCAGAAGCAAAACCAAAGTAAAAGATATAATACAATCCATTACGGACGAGGGAATCACTTATACACAAGAGAAAGATATTTGTGAAGTACTAAATAAGAATTTCCAATTAGTTTTTACAGAAGAAAAAAAATTTGAGAGGGACTATGTGGAACACGCATGTCCACACATACTACCAGATATACAAATAGCAGAAAAAGTAATACAGGAGGCGTTAAGTAGATTAGACAGAGGAAAAGCAAGTGGTCCTGATGAAATTTCATGTTAGGTATTACGAGAATGTGCAAAGGAGTTAAGTAAACCATTATTTTTAATTTTCAAGAAATCCTTGAGTCAAGGTAAACTACCTGATATTTGGAAAAAAGCAAATATTGTCCCCTTATTCAAGAAAGGAAATAGACAAAATCCACTCAACTACCGAGCAGTATCACTGACCAGTGTTGTAAGCAAGGTATTAGAAAAACTTATAAGAAAAGCTTGGGTAAATCATCTAGAAGAACACAGTATGATAACAGAAAGACAGTTTGGTTTCAGAAAAGGAAAATCATGTGTTACTAATCTGTTGAGCTACTATGACAGAGTAACAAACACAATACAGGGAAGGGAAGGATGGGTGGACAGTATCTATTTAGATTTCAAGAAAGCTTTTGACACAGTACCACACCAAAGACTTTTATGGAAACTGTACCATCAAGGAGGAATTCGAGGCAAACTGTTTTGTTGGATGCAAGACTTTGTCATAAAAAGAGAAATGAGGACAGTACTAAGAGGAAACTACTCATCATGGAAAGAAGTGACTAGTGGAGTACCACAGGGTTCAGTGCTGGCACCAATCAGGTTTTTAGTGTATATAAATGATATAAACAGTAACACTGGAAATGAGAGCTATCTGAATATGTTTGCAGATGATGCAAAAATACAAAGGAGAATTACTAACACAAACTCTTGTAAATAGCTACAAGAAGAGTTAAATAAACTTCATGAATGGAGTAGTACGTGGCAAATGGAATTCAATGTGGACAAGTGTCATGTAATCAAGTTTGGTAAAAGTGGAAAAAGACCTGATTGGGATTATAAGTTAGGAAATAAAACCCTATACACATCAGAAAGAGAGAAAGACCTAGATGTGATTATCAATAACAGACTATCTCCGGCTGACCACATCTGCGAGACGGTACGTAACATGTATACACTGCTTGCAAATATGAGAATAGCATTCACATACATAAATGAAGACATGCTAAGAAGGATAATAACAATATTCATTATATCAACCCTGGAATATGCATCAGTAGTCTGGAGTCGTCATCTCAAAAAGCATATAGACAAGATTGAAAAAGTTCAAAGGGCCGCTACAAGATGGATACCAAGCTTAAGGGACCTAAGCTACGAAGAAAGACTAAATAAACTGAATCTACCAACACTACAGGAGAGAAGGAAAATAGGTGACATGATAATGCTATATAAGTGCATATCAGGAAAGGAGAAAATAGACATAAATGATTACTTAACATATGGAGAAGCATCAGCAAGAGGACACTGCAAAAAACTGCATAAGAAGAGAGGTGATAAAGACGTAAGGAAATTTAGTTTCCCGAACAGAGCAATTGATCAATGGAATGCACTACCGAATGAAATAGTGTGTGCCAAAACAATTCACAAATTTAAGGATATGTACGATAAATATGGTTTAAGACACGGGACAGTACGAGCTTGACTTATTCCTGTAAAGATACAGTTAGGTAAGAACAATTAGGTAAGAACACACACACATACACACACACACTCTGGCTCATACAGAGAGAGAGAGAGAGAGAGAGAGAGAGAGAGAGAGAGAGAGAGAGAGAGAGAGAGAGAGAGAGAGAGAGAGAGAGAGAGAGAGAGAGAGAGACTCAGTAAGAAACAAACAAAACGTGCATAAACACACACACACACACACACACACACTCTGGTGCACAGAGAGAGAGAGAGAGAGAGAGAGAGAGAGAGAGAGAGAGAGAGAGAGAGAGAGAGAGAGAGACTAAGTAAGAAAAACAAAGCACACACACACACACACACACACACACACACACACACTGGTGCATAGAGAGAGAGAGAGAGAGAGAGAGAGAGAGAGAGAGAGAGAGAGAGAGAGAGAGAGATTCTGTAAGAGACAAACAAAACACCCAGAAACACACACACACACACACACACACACACACACACACACACACACACACACACAGTGGTGCATAGAGAGAGAGAGAGAGAGAGAGAGAGAGAGAGAGAGAGAGAGAGAGAGAGAGAGAGAGACTCAGTAAGATACAAACAAAACACACACACACACACACACACACACACACACACACACACACACACAGCAGCAACCAAGGAGAACAGACGTGCGCCGAGAGCGCTCCATACCGAGCCAGCACGGTCAGTGGCATTACCTAAATTAGTATCTTTATATGAGTCAAGCTCTGTACCAGGTTAGACTAAATGATTTTTTATTATTTAAAAAAAATAATAATAAGAAGTTTAAACAAGACTTGTTTAAACAGAAAAGAGAACCGAGTACCGAAAGAATGCGCTCAGTCAGCTGATTGTTTGTTTAGACTACAAGTGCCCCAGGGAATGTAAGTACTCTGTGCTTTTAGTATTGCAAAATGGCTACATACTTTAGTAAAGCAAATTTGGAAAAGAAAAGGGATGATGATTTCTACCAAGAACTGGTTGAAATGGAGACTCGCAATAGACTGGTTGAACGTGTACACAAACTAGAAATGGCCTTTCAAAATGAGATTGATGAAATAAAGAAGCAGATGCACTTGCAAAAGGAAGAAATAGAAAAACTAGGAAGGGAGGTCAACAAGAAAGACACAACCATCAGTGAACTAACAGTGGAATTGAGTATGTCTATCTATACATATAATACTGTACATTATATACATGCATTGTGTGTGTGTGTGTGTGTGTGTGTGTGTGTGTGTGTTCTTACCTAATTGTTCTAACCTAATTGTATCTACAGTATACAGGAATGAGTCAAGCTCGTACTCTCCCGTGTATTAAATCATTTTTATCATATATATCTTTAAATTTATGAATAGTTTTGGCACGCATTATTTCATTCGGTAGCGCATTTCACTGATCAATTTATTGCCCTGTTTGGGAAACTGAATTTCCTTACGTCTTTTTCACCTCCCTTTTTACGATTTTTTTTTTTCAGTGTCCTCTTGCTGATGGTTCCTCATAGGTTATATACTCATTGATATCCATTCTTTCTTTCCCTGAGATGTATTTATATAGCGTCATCATGTTTCCTCTTCCTTCTCTCTTGTAGTACTGGTAGGTTCAGTTTTTGTAGTCTTTCTTCATAGCCTAGATCCTTTAAGCTTGGTACCCATCTTGTAGCAGCCCATTGTACTTTTTCAGTCTTATCTATGTGTTTTTTGAGAAGAGGATTTCAGACCACTGATGCAAATTCGAGGGTTGGTCTGATGAATGAGGTAATTATGTTTCTGGGCATGCCTTCATTTATACATGTGAATGCTATTCTCATATTAGCAAGCAGTGTGTGCGTGTTTCTTACCTTCTCGTTTATGTGGTCTGCCGGAGAAAAGTCTACTATTGATAATCACGCTTCTTTTGATAATCTTTTTGATAATCCTTCTTCTTTTCTGATATGTGTAGGGTTGAACTTCCTATCTTATAATCCCGATCTGGTCCTTTTCCACTTTTACCAAACTTAATTACATGGCATTTGTCCACATTGACTTCCATTTGCCATCTATTGCTCCATTTATGAAACTTGTTTAGTTGTTCTTGTAGCTCACTGCAAGTGTCTGTAATTCTCCTTTGTATTTTTGCATCATCAGCAAACATATTTAGATAGCATCCCATTCAAAGGTTCCTGTCTAGTCTATATCATTAATATATACTAAAAATATAATTAGTGCCATCGTTGAGCCCTGTGGAACTCTGCTAATCACTTCCCTCCATGATGAGTAATTACTCCTTTGTACTGTTCTCATTTCCCTTTTCTGAGAAAATCTTGCATCCAACAGAACAGATTACCTTGGATTCCTCCTTGATGGTACAGCTTCCATAGAAGTCTTTGATGTGGTATTCCGTTAAATGCTTCCGTAATATCAAAATAGATACCGTCCACCCATCCTGCTCTTTTCCGTAGTGTTTCTGCAACTGTATCATAGTAGCTTAATAGATTTGTAACACATGATTTTCCTTTTCTAAAACTGAACTCTTTCCGTTATCATAATGTATTATTGCAGTTGGTTTTCCTAATTTTTTCTCATTAGTTTGTCTAGTACCTTGCATACAACACCTGTCGGAGATACTGGTCTATAGTTGAGTGGATTCTGTTTACTTCCTTTCTTGAATAGGGGAACAGTGTGTGTGTGTGTGTATGTGTGTGTGTGTGTGTGTGTGTGTGTGTGTGTGTGTGTGTGTGTGTGTGTGTCTTACTGACTCTCTCTCTCTCTCTCTGTATGCGCCAGTATGTGTGTTCTTACCTACCTAATTCTTCGTACCTAATTGTATCTTTACAGGAATGAGTCAAGCTCGTACTGTCCCGTGTCTTAAACCATATTTATCGTACATATCCTTAAATTTGGGAATTGTTTTGGCACACACTATTTCATTCGGTAGTGCATTCCATTGATCAATTGCTCTGTTTCGGAAACTGAATTTCCTTACGTCTTTATCACCTCTCTTATTATGCAGTTTTTTGCAGTGTCCTCTTGCTGATGCTTCCCCATATGTTAAGCAATCATTTATGTCTATTTTCTCCTTCCCTCATATGTACTTATTTAGCAGTATCATGTCACCTCTTTTCCTTCTCTCCTGTAGTGTTCGTAGATTCAGTTTATTTAGTCTTTCTTCGTAGCTTAGATCCCTTAAGCTTGGTATCCATCTTGTAGCGGCCCTTTGAACTTTTTCAATCTTGGCTATGTGTTTTTTGAGATGAGGACTCCAGACTACTGATGCATACCCTGGGTTGGTCTGATGAATGATGTTATTATCCTTCTTACCATGTTTTCATTTATGTATGTGAATGCTATTCTCATATTTGCATGCAGTGTATACATGTTCCGTACCTTCCGCCTGATGTGGTCAGCCGGAGATAGTCTGTTATTGATAATCACACCTAGGTTCTTCTCTCTTTCTGATGTGTGTAGGATTTTATTTCCTAATGTATAATCCCAATCAGTTCTTTTTCCACTTTTACCAAACTTGATTACATGACACTTGTCCACATTGAATTCCATTTGCTATGTATTACTCCATTCATGAAGTTTATTTAATTCTTCTTGTAGCTCTTTACAAGAGTCTGTGTTAGTAATTCTCCTTTGTATTTTTGCATCATCTGCAAACATATTTAGATAGCTTCCATTTCCAGTGTTACTGTTTATATCATTTATATACACTAAAAACCTGATTGGTGCAAGCACTGAGCCCTGTGGTACTCCACTAGTCACTTCTTTCCATGATGAGTAGTTTCCCCTTAGTACTGTTCTCATTTCTCTTTTTATGAGAAAGTCTTGCATCCAACAAAACAGTTTCCCTCGAATTCCTCTTTGATGGTACAGCTTCCATAAAAGTCTTTGGTGTGGTACTGTGTCAAATGCTTTCTTGAAATCTAAATAGATACTGTCCACCCCTCCTTCTCTTTCCTGTATTGTGTCTGTTATTCTATCATAGTAGCTCAACAGATTAGTAACACATGATTTTCCTTTTCTGAAACCAAACTGTCTTTCTGTTATCATACTGTGTTCTTCTAGATGATTTGCCCAAGCTTTTCTTATAAGCTTTTCTAATACCTTGGTTACAACACTGGTCAGTGATACTGCTCGGTAGTTGAGTGGATTTTGTCTATTTCCTTTCTTGAATAAGGGGACAATATTTGCTTTTTTCCAAATATCAGGTAGTTTACCTTGACTCAAGGATTTCTTGAAAATTAAAAATAATGGTTTACTTAACTCCTTTGCACATTCTCGTAGTACCCAACATGAAATTTCATCAGGACCACTTGCTTTTCCTCTGTCTAATTTACTTAACTCCTCCTGTATTACTTTTTCTGCTATTTGTATATCTGGTAGTATGTGTGGACATGCATGTTCCACATAGTCCCTCTCAAATTTTTTTTTCTTCTGTAAAAACTAATTGGAAATTCTTATTTAGTGCTTCACAAATATCTTTCTCTTGTGTATAAGTGATTCCCTCGTCCGTAATGGATTATATCTTTTACTTTGGTTTTGGTTCTGATATAGCTGTAAAACAGCTTTGGTTGATCACTACTTTTATTTATTATATCCTCCTCAAACTGTTTTTGGGCTTCCCTCCTTATTCTTGTATAATCGTTTCTTGCCTGTTTGTAATTATTATACGCCCTTTCACTATTATGTCTTCTGTATCTATTCCACAACAAATCTCTTCTTTCTTTTGATTTTTTACATTCTGTATTGAACCATTTCTGTATTTTCTTATCTGCTTCTTTGTGTTGTGGGATGTACTTTTGGACTCCTATTTCATAAAATTCACAGAATTTTTTATATACAGCATTTAAATCTTGTCCTCTAAGCTCATTTTCCCAATCAACTTCTAAGAAATACTTCTTTAGGTCTTGATAATTTCCCTTTTTAAAGTTTAGGCTCTTTTTGTAACTGTCATTGCTGTTTACTATGTGTGTGTGTGTGTGTGTGTGTGTGTGTGTGTGTGTGTGTTGTTCTCTCTCTCTCTCTCTCTCCCTGTGTGTGTGTGTGTGTGTGTGTGTGTGTGTGTGTGTGTGTGTTTGTGTGTGTGTGTGTGTGTGTCAGTTGGTTGGGTGGGTGGAGTTGATGAGGCTGAGTTGGTGGGTGTGGTAGTTCCGTGCATCGCCAGGGTGGGTGGACAGTGCTAATGGTGGAGAGGGGGGGGGGGGACAATTGTTGGGTGTGGTGTGTGGAGTGGTTTTGGGTGGGTTGTAGGGGTAATTGGGTTAGTGAGTGGATGCGTTTGGTGGGCTGGGTGGGTAGGTGACTGGATATGTGGGTGGTCGGGGAGAGGTCGGTCAGTTAATGTAGGTTTGGGTAAGATGAGTTTGATGGATAAGTCGGGTTCTAATGAGTGAATGCGGTGGCGGAGTGAATGGGGTTGGGTAAGAAGGGTGGATGGGCGGGTGGTCAATGGGAGGAGTAGGTGGATAGGATGGGTGGATGGGCAGGGTGAGGTGGGTAGGGAGTGTTCAGGGAAAGGTGGGAGGGTTGTGTGGGTGGATGAGAATGATGGCATTGTTGGGTGACCAGGGTGGGTGGAATTCGTTAATGGGAAGGGTGGGTGGAATTTGTGAGTGGTGAGGGTGGGTGGTAGGGGTCGGTGGGCAAGATAGGTTGTCGGTATGTGTGGGCGAAGTGAGTCGCCAGGGTGAGTGGGCACCGTTGGTTGCCAGGGTGGCTGAGACGATTGCGTGGTCGGGATGATCTAAGTGGGTGGTTGGGTTGGGTGGCTGGATGGGTTCAGGATGGAGAAGTGAATGAGTAAATGAGTTGAGCGGCACTGTTGGGTGACCTTCGTGTGTGGCATTCGTGGGTTAGCGGGGTGGATAGCAGGGATCGATGGGCTGAGTGGGTGGCAGGGGTGAGGTCGGTGGGCTGTGTTGGATGAGTTGAGTGGGTAGGTGGATAAGTAGGTGAGCGTATATGTGGCTGTCCACATGACAAGGCAAGAGAAGGACATATCTGGCCATATAACTTTGAACTGTTACTTGGATTTTAGTCTGTCGCTTAGAACACGTTGGATAACTGTTTGGAAACCAGACTCTATACATTAAGGTCATTGTATTGTAATCTGCCAAAACTTCGATATAATCACTTCTCATGGAACTCAAGATGGATCTATGCACTTGATAATACACCTAATAGTAAGATAAAGGAAAGGAACATTACATGCGGCATGACGTGAGAATGAGCGAAGCTTCATATATCCACACAAATCAGTGTTTTAGTGGGGGTAAGGAGGGGGAGTTAGAAGGGTAGACGTGTGCAATTATCCTGACCTCTGGTGGCAGATTACCCTGTATCACGAATTTCTGTCCGGAGGTGTACGTGGTCCCATATCTGCGCTCCAGCACTTCTACTAGGGACTGATAACTCTTCCTCTCCTCCACTAACATCTGTCCAAGCATCTCCATTGCAGCACCCTTGAGACTAGTAGCAAGCTGCACTGCCCTCTGCCTATTATTCTAACCATTCTGATCAGCAAGTAATTCAAACTGCACACGGTAAGCTTCCCAAGATACTGTGCCATCAAATTCCTGAGGTTTCATTTTAACTGGACCCCCATTATAGCCAAGTACCTCACAGGTTTGGGACCCCAAAACTGGGGCATCATAATAAAGTCCAGGACTCAAAACTCCTACATTCTGATTATTCAACCTTGTAATGCTACCTTCAGATCAGTGGTTCTTAACCTTTGTACTACCGCGTCCCTCTTGAAGTTGGTCCTTCCCTCCACACTCCCCTCACATCCTCAACCAGCTTGATAAAATTCCCTCCCAGATTTTAAAAACTGAAAGGAAATGGGTGCTTTTAGTCTTTTTATTAAGCATGAATTCTGTGCAGACAGTATACCCAGCATATTTAATGAGGTTACTTTCTTACAAATTTAATGAGATACAGTACTTAACACTGCTTCTTAGCTACTAGATCTTGAATGCGTGGTTGAATGCCAAAGAGCGCACAACGTAAGTCCCCTTCAATGTACAGCCAGTTTCTGTACTTGGTCTTGACAGCAACGAGCATGGAAAATGCAGCTTCACAAAGATACGTGGATCCAAACATTATCAGAATCCGAAGTGCTTGATGTGAGGTCAGAAGGTAAGCCGGAAGGTACTTGACCCAGAACGTGTCAAGATCCAGTTCTTTGAAGTCTTCCTTAGCTGAGAAGTTGAACTTTAATTCAAGCAACTCCTCTTGCACTTCATCCGAAACATCAGCTACTTCACATTGAAACTGGTTCCTGATGAATTTCCAGGCTTCATGCTTCTCATCTATATCTGGGAAGTATCTGATGAATTCTGCTTTCAAGTCAATCAGATGAGTGATTATTTGTTTATTTAAGTCAGAATCAAGGTAACTGTGAATGAGAGCAGAATCTAAGTTACTAAAACTGGCTGTATTTCCATTCTGAATTCGACATTTCCAGAGGTCGAGTTTGGCCATGAAGGCTCGAATGATGTCGTGGTGCATGATGATGTTGATGTTTTTCTCTTATAGTTTATGGCTGGTTGCATTCAGCACTTCGAAGATGTCCACCAGGTAAGCTAGAGATAGCAGAAAGCCTTCAGGCTGGAATTTGTCATGGAGTTCTGCGTTTTGCTGCGATTCTAGAAATGTTGCTGTCTTCTCGTAGTTCATAAAGCCATCCAAGCATGTTTCCTTTTGAAAGCCATTGTACGTTTGTGTGAAGAAGCAAGGCTTGATGTTCAGATTCCTTATCCTTACACAGTAGTTTGAAGAGACGACTGTTTAACCCGTCACGTCCCGAGCTATTTCGCACCTCTGACACCCCCCAATCCCGAGGTATTTTCAATTTTTTTTTTTTTTGTGGCTAAAACCTCCGTTTTTGGTGAGAAACATCGAAAATTCATAGAGAAATTACTCATCTGAGGTTTAAAATACTCGATCCAGGTACCAGTACCTCCTTACCTGACTGGGTTTTCTAACAGGCTGGCATGAAAGAAAACGAGTTCTGTGGGAGGGTAACTGTTTCACACCACTCATAAACGGTATTTATTTATTTACTTGGTACGAATTTATATGTAGTACGAGAGTATATTGGTTTTCAAACAGTAATATAGGCATTCTAAGCATTGTTTCACTCACTAACTCATCACCATACCTGACCTTCTTTTGCCACATCACCTGATCATTAATTCTGACTGTTTCTTCCTCTAATGCTATGTAAACTTTGTCCTCCACATTGTCATCGATTGGGGAATCACTCTGGCCCTGAATGTCTTTACTGGCCAGGTCACTGGTAACAGGTGAATTGCCGAGACAATGGCATAAGGGGGGGAGGGGGGAGGTTATGCAGTGTAAGGCATTGTCCCTGCTTGGCATCTTGTAGAGGAATAGAGGAAGGTGTCCCGTGTATACGTACAAAAAATCACGCGCGAAAATTGAAAATTGTGCAAATTAGGGACCTTGCAATTGCACGACGTACCAGTATTTTGTCGGGACTGGCAAATGCAAAATGTTGCAATGTACCCATACATCGACGGGATGGGGTGGGTTAAGGCTCCAGTTTTGATAAAGTTGACTAACTTGCTAGCCACGTTCAGGACATCCCTCATTTCAGCAGGTAGAGTTCTGGATGCTAAGGCTTCACAATGAAGTATGCAGTGTGTACCAACAGCAGATGGGCTTCTTTCACCCTTGTTTTGAATCCAGACTGCAAACCAAGCATGGCTGGAGCTCCATCAGTCCACAACCCTACCAGGGAGTCCCAGGAGAGTTGATTTTCCTGAAAGAAGTTTGATACCACATGAAAAACGGCTGCTGATGTTGTACAACTTTCCATGGGGTTGCAGAAGAGCATTTCCTCTTTTAAGCTGTTGCCTGACACGAAACGAGCATACATCAGTAGCTGAGAACTCTGAGCGATGTCAGTCGTTTCATCACACCTGATGGCAAATACAGGAGAAACTCTTACTTGGTCAAGAATTTGATCTTTAATGTCTTGAGACATTTCATCGATCCTTCCCTTGATGGTACTGTTTGATAGAGAAATTTGGGAAAGCTTGTTTGCACTATCCCCCGAACGAGTTCTGCTGCACGCAGTAGACTTGGTTTTATGAGAGACTCTCCGATGTTATGGCTCTTCTTGCACTTTGCAATCAACAAGGCGATCCCACAGGAAGCCTCAACAACTTTTGAAGTTTGTTACCGAAATGCCCCACTGCCGTCCATCTTAGCTTGCTTCGGGGATTGTCTTTTTGTTTCAAAGAATGCCTTGGGCTTATCGGCTAGAGCAGAGTGTGTTGTCCTCAAGTGGCGTTCCAAGTGTGAGGGCCACATTCCATCATTACTTGGAGTCCTGTAACATATCACACACTGGGGGATCTCTGTGTCACCCTTTTGAAGGGACATGAATCGAAATAGAATATATTCATCAAGATACTTTCGCTTCTTTGCACTCACTGGGAATTATTTGATGAACAGTGGACAAAGCAAATCTGTGAGCAAAACATAAGGCACGTGTAAGCTAAGATAAACATCACCATATGATCAGATACACCACAACATGATCAATAACAAACACAACATGATCATAAACACTACAACATGATGATAATCATAACCACATGATCAATAACAAACACAACATGATCATGAACACTACATGATCATAAACACCACCACATGATCGTTAACAAACATCACGTGATTATAAACACGATTATTAACAAATATCACAACATGATTATACGAGCCACTACATGATCATAACGCCACCACATGTTTAACAAACATCACAACATGGTCATAAGCACCACATTATTATTAAAAAACACCACAGTATTATGGTAAACACCACATCATGATCATAAACACAACATGATTATTAAGAAACAAATCAACATGATAATAAACACAACATTACCATAACCACCACATGATTTTAAGCAACACCAACTACTAATAAAATACAATCGGAATTCAAAACTTGCAAAATGCGTGTTCACATGCTTTAGGGCCTCTTAAACCATTCTTAGGTAAATATTATGGGTGCACCGGATAGTTGCTAT
Source organism: Coenobita brevimanus (assembly GCF_032717465.1). Lineage (NCBI taxonomy): Eukaryota > Metazoa > Arthropoda > Malacostraca > Decapoda > Coenobitidae > Coenobita > Coenobita brevimanus. The sequence goes on along the minus strand of NC_137024.1, from coordinate 24,972,627 downwards.
CCGGCCGGATACCGGATAGGCTGGATACTTGAAAATATATCCGGCTGATATCCGGCTGCATACTGGATAATAAGCAAAATATATTTTGCAGATATACAATGAAGTTATCACCTGTATGCTTCTGCAACTTATCATAACTCTGTGTGCAGAACTATCATGCCTAATTTTATAATATAACTATTACCTACTTCATAAGAGCTCATAAGAGAGTACATGGCTATTTTGTACAATAAATTTAGATATACTGTAATGACTAATAAGTATGAACAAATATAAAATCACAGATTATTATGCACATAACATTTTAAGTATCTTCTCAGTTTCAACATTTTGGTTATAAATTACGAAAAAAGAGAAAGTAATCCAAGGGCTTACTGTGGATGTGAGCCCAGAATTATACACTTTATCGACAGTTATTCCCAACATGTGCACTTTGGAAAGATTTATTTACAAAACTGATGAAGAGGATCATGGGGTCAAAACAACTAAAAAGGAACTGCTGTATCACTTCATAAACGTATTTTCTCTGAAAATGGACTTCACATTATGACGGATCGATTGTACATCTTAGCAACGGCAATGGATCTTCGTTTCAAGCTACAGTTTTTGAGTTCGAGAGAAAGAGGAGAAGGAAAGGCATGGCTTTTAGAGGAAGTGATGAACTACAGGAAACAAGTTTTGTATGTGGAAACACCAGACGAAAATAAGAATGACAGTGACACTGAAAAACATTCAGGAAATTTCGCAGCTAAATCAGGTAGTGATGAAGAAGATGCCTTTATGGTTTGCTTTAAAGAAATAGCAAGTGGAACTGAAAGCAGTATAGAGAATATCTTAAAAAAAAAAAGATACCTATGGAGAAAGATGTCTCTCTAGTTGAGTCAGCTGAAGACGTTGACAGATGTATAAGTTGACAGATATCTACATCTTCCCCTTTTAGCACGAGAAAAATGTCCCCTTAAATATTGGAAGGAAGAGGATAAGTTTCCAACTCTGAAACAACTTTCCAGCAAGCATCTGTCAACACCAGCATCATCGGTATATTCGGAAAGACTGAATTCAGAATATGGCAATGTCTTCAAAGAAAAGCGTTCACGAATGTTACCAAAACGTGGCAAGATGCTACTTTTCATCCATCACAATGGTCGAAAGTTTTCTTACTAGTTCTATATTGTTTGAAGATTGATTCATATTGGTATTACTTGCTATATTTTATTTGATGTACAGTATTGTGTTTAAGAATTTACATTGTTTTCTGGATTAAACATACTCAGTAGCCACTATTATGTGTGAAAAGCTAGATTTATACTGTATCTCTTAAAGCAAGATGAAATGTATCATACTAAATGAAATAATTTAGATTGAAGTTTATAAGACCCTTTACTACACTGTATTATCTGGCCGGCTACTGGATAACTGCAATATCCGGCCTGGATATCCGGTGCACACCTGGTAAATATAACAGTTGAGATAAAACATATCTCAACAGGCTCAACGGAAGAAATATGTGAAAGAAGAGGAGTAATTATCACTGATGTGTGTGGGAGGCAACTGACACTGAAGGCCCAGTAGTGCATAAGGACATTTAAATTTAATAAGTACGGAAAACAGTAAGTCTAGCAGCATATAGAAAACTAAAATTGAAACTAAAGGTGATACTTTTTTTTTTTTTTTCATAATTATCTCGAAATTAGCCACGCTCTTGTTAAGAGAATTACATATATAATTAGAGAAATTCCTACTTTTCCCCCGGCCTCACGCCCCCCAGGTTAAGAACCTCTGCTTCAGATGCTTATGGTTGATGATTCACTGTACACTATTTTTTTTTCATATGCTCCCTGTACACTGACCTGAGGCTTAGCAGTGCAATATTTCTCTACAGCCGCAATTCTCTCTCTAATTATCCTCAAACGGCCGTCTACACGCGTCAGCTGGTCATCTACATACTGTCTGCACTCCATCACTATTCCTACACTAATCATCAGGTGGTTGTCTACATGCTGTCTACACTTCATCATATTATTTCTTACCTCATACTTCTGCTGCTCTAGTTTGGCATCTACTTCCTCCTTAAACTGTTGCTGTTCTTCCTTCATTTCCCCCATGATAGCATCTAGCTGTCCTTGCATCTTCAGCTGTAATGCTATGTAATATCTCTTGAAGCTGTTCATATCATTCTTTCTGTTCTTCATTCTGTGCCTGTAATTGTTCTTTGAGTTTTTTCTGTCCTCCATTCTGTGGTTGTAGTTGTACACATTGTGCTTATAGTTGTACACTTTGTGCTTGTAATAGCTTCATAACTGCAGCCAACAGTGCCTCCTTTTGCCTCGCATGGCCGCTTGTCTGTAAACCTGCTGCCTGCATGTTGAAGGTTTGACTCACTGCAGCCTTTTCTAATGATCCACGCTACTGACACCACTGTTACGTCCATGTCCCACACTGCCATGGGTTCCAACAGCAGTTGTTCAGTATAGGAAGGATGTTGCCCAGTGAGTCGTTCTTCCTAGAGGCAGCCTTTCGGTGTGCAACAACAAGATCAGCTCAGGCGTAGTAAATGAACATTGGCTTCCCAAGTTTGCAGTCTTCATTCACCAAATAATTACACATAATGCTTGCCAACTACTGTACACTTCACTGTTTTCACAAGTATCAGAGCTATACTATCTTCACTAGGCCGCACTGACACTGAACAGCACTGACACTTAAACTGAACTGACCCTGACTGCCCTGAGTTCTTTCACCTCCTTAAATAACCTTCCCTTCTTCTCCACCATTCTAGAATGTGCTGGTACCTGCCCCAAGTAACAACAGTTACCAAATCGGAGACATTCAAAACATGCCAGGGTTTTCGTACATCACATAACACCCTAAATGCTTTACCATGCAGACTGAAATAAAATTACATATTTTAGCAGTCACATAAAGAAAAACATTATAGAGAAAAAGATCACAGAATTTAACGCATAACTTTACAAAATACCTCCGCTCACAAACAGCAGGCTAACTGGCAACTCACCCATAACTAAAAAATATGAGAAATACTGAGAACCTTCCAGTACTTCCTATCTAGTAAATTCTACTTCTCAACAAAATTTAATTTCGGTTTGTTTGCTACAGCATTTAGAGTACTACGTGATGTAAGAAAGCTCTGGAATATTTTGGATGTCTCCGAATTGCAACTGTTGCTGCTGGGAGTACCTTGAACGTTTGAGTAACAAGAAAGTTATAAAAGGATGGGGAGAGAATAGAGGAGTCACTTTACTTGTGGCCTTGTGAAGTTAGTGTAGCTGTGTCACTTGTAAAATTAGTTAAGCCGACAGTGTAATTACTTGGAAAATAAAGACTAAAAGCGTGAGGAGCCTGTGTTATTACGACGCCTGAGTTGATCTTGTGTGTATTGAAAGGCTGACCCTTCGAGGAACGATTCAGTGGGGGACATCCCTCCTATACTGAGCTACTGCTGTTGGAGCCTGTGGCAGTGTGGGACGAAGGCATAACAAGTGGTATCGAGAACTGGAATAGAAAAGTGCTGCAATGAGTCAAATCCTGGGCATGCAGCCGGAGATGTACAGACAAGAAGCCAGGCTAGGCAGGAGTCACCTCTGCAATTATGAAGTTACTACAAGCACAAAGTGAAGGACAGAAAGAGCTCAAGAAAGAACTACAACCACAAGGTGAAGGTCAGAAAAGGACTCAAGAAAGAACTCAGAGAACAACTACAAGCACAAAGTGAAAGACAGAAAGAATTATATGAAAGGCTTCAAGAGGCATTACAGGAGCAAAAGAAGGAGTTACAACAGAGGATGGAGGGAGAGGCAGATGCTGTCAACGAGGAAATGAAGGAAGAACAACAACAGTTGAAGGAGCAAGTATATGCTAAGCAACAGCAGCAGAAGCATGAGGTGGGAAATAAGATGATGGAGTGCAGATAGAATGTAGATGACCAATTGAAGATAATTAGTGTTGAGGGTATAGAGAAATCTTGCACTGCCAAGCCTCAGGTTTGTGTCCAGGGAGCATACGTAAAAAGTGAACAGTGTATGGTAAATCTTGATGCATCCCAAACATCTAAATGTAGAACTACAGGACTGAATAATCAGAATGTAGAAGTTTTAAGCTTTGCACTTAATTAAAATGCCCCAGTTTGGGGGCCCCAAACCAGTGAAATGCGTGACTATAGTGGGAGTCAAGTTAAAAAGAAGCCCCAGGAATTTGATGGTAAAGTATCTTGGGAAGCTTACCATGTACTCTTTGAATTACGTGCAGATCAGAATGGTTGGGATGATGGACAGAGGGCAATGCAGTTTGCTACTAGCCTCAAGGGTGCTGCAATGAAGAGTCTTGGTCAGATGTCAGTGGGGGAGAGGAACAGTTATCAGTCTCTGGTAGATGTGCTAGAGCGCAGATGTGGGACCATGTACACTCGAGGAAAGTTTCACCTTAAACATCTGCCTACCAGGTCGAACCTTTAAACATGAGATAATTGCTAGTGAAGCAGTAGCCTGACACTCAAAGTTACACTGTGTGGGAGGGGAGAAGTTATGCGAGGAAAAGGGCTGGGGGAGCTGATGGTTCCTACCCCCTCCTTCCATCCCCACCCATCTCACACAGTTACCAGAATGATGAGTTCTGCTTACTTCTTCGCTACCACTTGTCTCCTGTTTACTATTTAGAAATGTTAGTAGGTGTTTCACACGGAACTTTCCTTGAGTGTACCAAACTGAGGTCTACAGAGCAAGGATCCAGACCCGTGTACAGGCTGTAGGCGAATCTCTATAGCAGCTTGCTCATGACCTTCAGAATGTGGCACACAAGGCGTCACAAGGCGTACCCAGGAGCAACATCTAACCTGTTGGCTATTCATCCGAAGGACCAATTCATTGATGCCCTTGATAGTTCTTACCTAATTGTTCTTACCTAATTGTATCTTTACAGAAATGAGTCAAGCTCGTACTGTCCCGTGCCTTAAACCATATTTATCGTACATATCCTTAAATTTGTGAATTGTTTTGGCACACACTATTTCATTCGGGAGTGCATTCCACTGATCAATTGCTCTGTTTGGGAAATTGAATTTCCTCACGTCTTTATCACCTCTCTTCTTATGCAGTTTTTTGCAGTGTCCTCTTGCTGATGCTCCCCATATGTTAAGTAATCATTTATGTCTATTTTCTCCTTCCCTGATATGCATTTATATAGCATTATCATGTCACCTCTTTTCCTTCTCTCCTGTAGTGTTGGTAGATTCAGTTTATTTAGTCTTTCTTCGTAGCTTAGATCCCTTAAGCTTGGTATCCATCTTGTAGCGGCCCTTTGAACTTTTTCAATCTTGTCTATATGCTTTTTGAGATGAGGACTCCAGACTACTGATACATATTCCAGGGTTGGTCTAATGAATGATGTTATTATCCTTCTTAGCATATCATCATTTATGTATGTGGATGCTATTCTCATATTTGCAAACAGTGTATACATGTTCTGTACCTTCTCACTGATGTGGTCAGCCGGAGATAGTCTGTTATTGATAATCACACCTAGGTCCTTCTCTCTTTGTGATGTGTGTAGGGTTTTATTTCCTAACGTATAATCCCATTCAGGTCTTTTTCCACTTTTACCAAACTTGATTACATGACACTTGTCCACATTGAATTCCATTTGCCACGTACTACTCCATTCATGAAGTTTATTTAATTCTTCTTGTAGCTATTTACAAGAGTCTGTGTTAGTAATTCTCCTTTGTATTTTTGCATCATCTGCAAACATATTTAGATAGCTTTCATTTCCAGTGTTACTGTCTATATCATTTATATACACTAAAAACATGATTGGTGCCAGCACTGAACCCTGTGGTACTCCACTAGTCACTTCTTTCCACGATGAGTAGTTTCCCCTTAGTACTGTTCTCATTTCCCTTTTTATAAGAAAATCTTGCATCCAACAAAACAGTTTGCCTCGAATTCCTCCTTGATGGTACAGTTTCCATAAATGTCTTTGGTGTGGTACTGTGTCAAATGCTTTCTTGAAATCTAAATAGATACTGTCCACCCATCCTTCTCTTTCCTGTATTGTGTCTGTTACTCTGTCATAGTAGCTCAACAGATTAGTAACACATGATTTTCCTTTTCTGAAACCAAACTGTCTTTCTGTTATCATATTGTGTTCTTCTAGATGATTTACCCAAGCTTTTCTTATAAGCTTTTCTAATACCTTGCTTACAATACTGGTCAGTGATACTGGTCGGCTTTTGTCTATTTCCTTTCTTGAATAAAGGGACAATATTTGCTTTCTTCCAAATATCAGGTAGTTTACCTTGACTCAAGGATTTCTTGAAAATTAAAAGTAATGGTTTACTTAACTCATTTGCACATTCTCGTAGCACCCAACATGAAATTTCATCAGGACCATTTGCTTTTCCTCTGTCTAATTTACTTAACTCCTCCTGTATTACTTTTTCTGCTATTTGTATATCTGGTAGTATGTGTGGACATACATGTTCCACATAGTCCCTCTCAAAATTGTTTTCTTCTGTAAAAACTGATTGGAAATTCTTATTTAGTGCTTCACAAATATCTTTCTCTTGTTAATAGGTGATTCCCTCGTCCGTAATGGATTGTATTATATCTTTTACTTTGGTTTGGTTCTGATGTAGCTGTAAAAGAGCTTCGGTTGATCACTACTTTTATTTATGATATCCTCCTCAAACTGTTTTTGGGCTTCCCTCCTTATTCTTGTATAATCGTTTCTTGCCTGTTTGTAATTATTATACGCCCTTTCACTATTGTGTCTTCCGTATCTATTCCACAACAAGTCTCTTCTTTCTTTTGATTTTTTGCTTTCTGTATTGAACCATTTCTGTATTTTCTTATCTGCTTCTTTGTGCTGTGGGATGTGCTTCTGGGCTCCTATTTCATAAAATTCACAGAATTTTTTATATACAGCATTTAAATCTTGTCCTCTAAGCTCATTTTCCCAATCAGCTTCTAAGAAATACTTCTTTAGGTCATGATGATTTCCCTTTTTATAGTTTAGGCTCTTTTTGTAACTTTCATTGCTGTTAACTATGTCATATGCTATCCTGAAGTTGCAATTTAGTATTGCATGGTCGCTTTTGCCGAGTGGAGGGTGATATATTAAACTGTCAGTATCATTTTCTTGCCTAGTAAATATGAGATCTAGCATTGAAGGTACATCGAGTCCCCTTTTTCTGGTGATTTCCCTCACATGTTGTTTTAGGAAAAACTCTTGCACGAGATCCAGGAGCTTTTAGTCCCAACAGCTTTCTTGGCTTATTATATCTAGAGTAAACCAATTTATATTTGTATTAAAATCTCCAGTTAGTATAATTCTCTCCGATTTCTCTTCCATTTTATGTAGTAATGCTTTTAAACTCTGAATTGTACTCTCTGCCAGGTCCTCATATTCGTCTCTTTCCCATGTGTTTGATCTGGGTGGCATGTACAAATTGGCTACAATTACTTTACCTTCAGATATATTGATCTCCACTGCAATCAGTTCTACTTGTGATGGTATATCTAGTTTTATTTCATTGACTTTTAGATTTTTCTTAGTTAATATTATAATTCCTCCTCCTTTTTTTTTAGGTCTCTATCTCTTCTCCATATATTGTATTCCTCTAAGTTTAATATGTCATTTGATATCCTTGGTGTTAATTTTGTTTCAGTTAGACATGTTATATGTGGTTCATTTTCTCTGACATAATCATTCATCTCTAATAATTTAGGTACCATTCCATCCACATTTGAGTACATCAACTTAATCATCTTGTTTATATACTTGTCATGACTTGGTTCTACTACCTTCCTCCTTTTTATTCCCTCCTGTTTAAGTACCACTGAAGCAGGCACAGCCAAGAAGCAGGCAAGAAGCACTAGTTATGGTTCTGGAATTTGAGTCCTACGTCAGGTCCAGTACATCCAGTTTGCAAGCAGAACTTAGTGCAGGATTCAAAGCAAGAAAGGGGCAGGTATGTGAAGTGGGGAGAAATTTGAAAGAAGTTGCTGGTACTGTGAGAAGCCAGGACATAAGAAAGAGGACTGATACAAGTGGAAGACGAGACAGAAAAAATCAGAGGAAGTGGCTGGTTCTGTGAGAAGCCAGGATACAAGAAGAAGGGTTGTTACAAATGGAAGAAGGAGCAAGAAAGGAACAGTGCAAGGAAACCTACGATTGCAACAAAAGCGTGTTGTGCATGTGGTCAGGATCCAAGCAGCGCACCTCTGGCTGAACCCTAAGAAAGGCTACTTGTTCCAGAAGGAAATAAAATACCTAGGACACATTGTAGGCGAGGGCACCATCCAGACTGATCCGGAGAAGATGGCAGCTGTGAAAAACTGACCGGTTCCAACTTGTGTGAAGGAGCTATGGAGTTTCCTGGGTTTGTGTGCTTACTACTGACATTTTGTCAAGGACTTTGTAACGATAGCTACACTTCTGCACAAGCTGTGAGGAAAGAGGCAGAAGTTTATGTAGACTGCAGTATTTCATTGTAATTAATAAATTTACAGTTCTTTTAGTGGTAGGTGGTGGCGACCATCATCCACTCACTTGATGTAGTGCTGCCTACTTCTTCCTTAGCCTTTATCATTCTTTTTCTGTGCCTGCCCTCCTCTCTTCCTATTTCTCCCATCTTTCCTGTCACTATTTATTGATTTTTTTTCCGTTACAGGTGGCTTTACATTGAGTGACAAGCCTAATGGTTTCCTGTAAGCCAAGAAACCATTTACAGTGCTGGATGGTAACCATATAACCAAACCATACGTGCTCCCTACGTGTCAAGTGGGTTGGTGGAGGGTTAGTGCCCCTCCCCATAAAACAAATAACTCAGAGTCAAATGGCCACCCCGTACTGGATTTTGGCGTCTGGCAATAGATAGATAGATAGTGACTCAGAAGGCCTTTGATGAAAAGCATGTGTTGGCAAGCTCTTCAGTGTTGCCATACCGAGATCAGAGTCACCCATTCATCCTAGACTGTGAGACTAGTGATCATGACACTGGTGAAATCCTGTTGCAGAAGCAGGATGACAAAGAGTATGTGGTGTTGTATCACAACAAGAAGCTCAGCCCACTAGAGTGGAACTACGGTGTGACCTGTGAGGAGCTCTTGGCAATGATGTAGAGTCTTCGCTTCTTCTATCCCTATATGTATGGGTCCTACTTCTTCATCAGAACGGACCATGCGGCACTCACGTGGCTGAAGACATTAAAGAATTCAGGAGAGTTGACATTCTGGCCCACGAAACTGGATCAGCACAACTATGAGGTGCAGCACCGTCCTGAGCTGGTCCATGACAATGCTGACAGCCTGAGTCATTGGCCTTGTGGCCCAGTTTCCAAGCAGTGTAGTAGGAAAGAAAATCTTTGCAAGAAATGCAGCGTACACTAGTGACAGGGCCAGTGTTAGCTGAAGAAGACCAGAAGAGGATGCAGCTGGAGGATATGGATTTACAGCCAGTGCTAGAGTGGCTGCAGTGAAGTACAGCACGATCATCTTAGGAAGAGGTTTCCGAATTTAGTCCGGCGACCATGAGCTACAGGAGTCAGTGGGACCTACTTCGTTTGAACAACGGACTACTGGAGCGTCAATGGGAGACAGTGGCCTCAGCAAGTATTGGCAGTTGGTGGTTTCCTAAGAAAATGGTCTGTCTTAGAAGAGTCTCATAATGGGATCACTAGTGCGCATCTGGGAGTGAAAAAAACTCTATGTCAGCTGTGACAGACGTTCTACAGGACTGGCATGCGTCAGGATGTTGAAGAGTGGTGTTGGGCCTGTGATGTATGCTGTGCCAAGTAGGGACCCAAGAACATGTTTGCACCCTTCTTCAGCTGTACCAAGTGGGTGCACCAATGGAAAGAGTTGCAGTGGACATTGCTGGACCACTGCCACTCACTGAAAAAGGAAACTGGTATATGTGTTGCTCTGGACTAGTCAAAGTGGCCTGAAGTCTATGCCATCCCAGATTAGGAAGCCGCAACTGGTGCTTGGGTACTGAGTGACCAATTCTTCTGTTGTTTTGGGATGCCACAAGAGCTACATGCAGACCAGGGTAGAAACTTCGAGTCTGCTATGTTCCGTGAGTGCTGCAAGTTACTGGGGATCAAGAAGACCAGGACGACTCCACTAAGGCCACAGTCAGATGGGATGGTGGAGAGGTTCAACTGTACCCTGGAAGAAGAACTGGCCAAGTACTGTGTAGAGGGACAGATGGAATGAGACCAGATATTGCCTGCATTGCTGTTGGCATATCAGTCTCATTCCATAACTCTACCAGCTACAGCCATGTGAAACTGTTATTGGGCCACGAGTTACGAGTGCCAGATGATTTGGTAATGGGAAGATCACCTGGTGAAGAGCTGCCTACAGACTCTTATGCGAAGCATCTTCAGGAAAAACTTACTGAGGTACACCATCAAGTTCGAGGAGCTCTGAAGTTTTCAGATGAAGTGATGAAGTGCAAGTATGAAGCCAAGGCAAGTGAGGTGAGCATCAAGGATGGTGAGAGTCTGGCCACTATACAATCCTCAGTGGAAGAAGGGACATTCACTGAAGCTGCAGAGCCCGTGGGATGGGCCCTACACTGTAATGGACTGCCTGTCTGATGTAACGTACCGGATTTGGGGAGGCAGGAAATCTCGCTCAAAGGTGGTACACGTGAATCGTCTGTGGCAGTACCATGGGCCAGGATAGTACAGCTGACACGTGTTCGAGGAATCGTGCATACTTGAAGCCGATTATGTTAAGGAAGACCAAGGAGCTGAAGCACAAGAGGATGGCGACAGTTTCCCTAGGGTAGAAGTGAATCAGGAAGAGGACCAAGACATTCCAGGAATGGTGGACTGTGTGGAGGAGCAGGGACGTCGTCAGAAGTGGCAGAGTAGAAGACCTGGTAAGTTGAGGGACTAGTTTGTGTATAATTAAATGTTTTAGGATTAAGGATTATGTTTGTAAATATTGTGTAGTTTTGTCAGGATGACAAAAGAACTAGGGAGGGGGTTGTATTGAGAAGCAGGAGTGCTAGCTAGGTGGTAGTGGAAAATTCTGGATAGTTTGCACATTTCCAGTTGCTAGTCAGAGTTGCCAGGTAGTCTGCTGTTGTGAGCGGAGGTATTTTTTAAAGCTGTCTAAATTTTTATTTTTTTCTCTAATGTTTTATTTGGATGAGTATTTGCTAAATTATGTAATACAGTACATTTAACTTCAATTTGCATGGTAAAGCATTTAGAGTGCTGCATAATGTAAGAAAGCTCTGGAATATTTTGGATGTCTTCGACTTGGAACTGTTGCCGCCGGGAGTACCTAGGACGTGTGATTAACATGGAAGATTATAAAAGGATGGGAGAGAGAATAGAGGAGTCAGTTTACTTGTACCCTTGTGAAGGTAGTGTAGCTGTGACACATGTAAAATTAGTTAAGCCGACAGTGTATTTGCTTGGAAAATAAAGACTTCGAACGTGAGAAGCCTTTGTCATTGTGACGCCTGAGTTGATCCTGTATACATTGAAAGGCTGACCCTTCGAGGAACGATTCACTGGTTGACATCCTTAACTACTGCTGTTGGAGCCTGTGGTAGTGTGGGATGAGGATGTAACAATACATTACCAGTACCAATACATTTTGCTACTGTTTCTCCCAGTTTAAGTAGGATTAAGTAATAACAGCCAATCTTGGTGTGCCAAGGGGTAAGAGCGACAAAAATGTTAAGAACCATTGATCTACAGTGTGTGGAAGAGTTTTGTTACTTGGGAGACATGTGTGCTGGAGGTGGGGCTGGAGCTAGTTCTGTGGTTAGAGTGAGGAGTAGTTGGAAGTTCAGGGAGCTGTTGCCTCCCCTTACATTGAGAGGGCTCTCCCTCTGTGCTAAGGGATTTTTGTATGCGGCATATGTTAGGAGTGTAATGCTGTCTGGTAGTGAGACCTGGACAGTAAAGGAAAAGGATATTCTCCGTTTCAAACGTAAAGAAATGACAGTGTTTAGGTGGATGTGCAGTGCATCCTTGAATTAGGCCTGAGGGGGCTATGTATATGATGGAAGAGAGGAAAAATGGGACAGGAGTGTATTGGTGTTGTGATGAGGAGAGGTAGACTGAGATGGTTTGGGCATGTGGAGATGATGGGGTATGACAAATGGGTGCAGAAATAGATAAGTGTGAACGTTGGGAGGGGGAAGTTGTGAGCAGCAGACCGAAAAAGACCTGGTCTGACCTCAGGGATAAAGGACTGAATAGCGAGGCTGCCAGAGATTGGGCAGCATGAAGAGCCGGCATTAGGTGACCAAGGCCGATACATGTAAGCATGTTGGAGCCTTTTTAAATGAAACGAAACAAATTCTTTATCTACTTGTCTCTTCCCTTCTTTTATAATTTGCTTTCATAAGGGTATGTGTAGTCTTATGTTCTTGTTTCATTCTTTCTCTATCTCTCTTGGTACATTTCTGAAGTACCTTTATGTCTGCTATTTTCTTTTCTTCTAGTACTACATCTATAATTATCTACTAATCCATTCATTGTATCACAGAGCAGGGCAAAATCCTACAGATAGTTATTGCAAGTCAGTGTGCACTAACTGGAACGCAGAGTAGCACAGCATAGGTGTAGACCTGTTTCGACTTGTTAGGCAGTGGTGTTTAAATGTAGATTATCGCACACGTACGCCACAGTAACTTCCTTGATGCTCATAAAGGAGTTGATCGAGATTGTCCGTTGGGAAAGTGCTGCACGACACCAGCTATTCTGGTTATATTACAGAGAAGGTGAAAAACGACATGTGGCTTGAGACTGCTAGTTGTCTGCATTATAAGTGAAATACCCAAGTAACAGGGTGAACCAGACACCACCACCCTAGGAGGAGAATACAAGGGGGCAATACCCACCCCACCAGGAGATGACAGGGAGGCTGGGTCACCTGACATACCTTCCAGGCAAGAGTGACTTATCTCCCTCGTGACCCAACGCCCCTCTTCCTCACAGCCAAACCACCCGGCAGTGTACAGAAAAAGTACACTACACTCCAGCAGAGAGAACACTCGCCAGAATCAGGGTGGGACTTGCAGTGACAAGATCCCAAGCAAACCCTCGGACGCTGAGTCCCCTTGATTAGCCTTCTTATTAACAGAGGACTCAGGAGGAGCCTCAAGGGTTGCTGTTCCCCCAAAGGAGCAGTGGCACAGTATCCCCGTCAGGTATACTGTGGATGGAAGGACTGTCGGTCAGCCACCCTCTGCCAACCACCTTCGGGAGCCGGCACGTCTACCAGATGACCTTCGCCAGCGTTTCCAAGGAGGAAGGCGGGCCCTGGGGTACACTTTGTCAGAGGTACCACGTGGGACGAAGCGTCGCCATCTCCCAGTGCTGTCTCTGGGACAGGAGTCCCAAACACTACGGCTGGAGAGCAGCCTCTGTCAGAGCTGTGGCAATAGCCTGGAGTGCCTGTCGGGAGCCTTCTTCCCACTGCCAGGGTCTGTAGTGCCCAGAGGAGCCTTCCCTGACTCCTCTTGCCATCCTGTCCCCCATAGGAGCCCAATGGGGATGCCTGACAGAGGGAAAGTCCTCCGGACCTCCCCCGTCTACCCTGACAAGAGTTCTGGCAGGGCCTCCCTGCCCTGCCAAGCAGGAGAGTCGGCCCTTGGCTGCTCTCCCTCCACCCGTCCCCAGGCTCCCATAGAGGAAGGTGCCTCTTGCCCTGCCCACCCCTCTGGTGGCAGAGCGAGGTGCCCCTCTCCCTGCCTCTCTCCTCGAGAGGGTGGTTTCTGCTCCCTTTCAGGAACCCTGCCAGAGACCAGAGCAGGCGTGAGATCCCTGAGGCCCAGTGTCCTGTCCCTGCAGCCCCAGGCACTGTCAGACTCCTCCAGGACGAGTAGCAGCAGCTCACCCCTGCCGGCCTCCTCCTGACAGCGAGGCCGCAGCCCCTGGAAGCAGCAGGCCTCCCCTGATACCTTTTGTAGTGGCCGAGCCTCTCCCAGCGACGGTGGCTGCAGGCCCTCCCTGACAGCCGCCTCTGCAGGGTGAGATGGCAGCTCAGCCCGGGTGCCGCCCTCCCCACAGCCGACACCAGCCCCGGGCCACCCCAGGTCCGCTCCCAGTACCCCGACGACGACTAAGGGCCAGCGCCGAGCAGCGCTCCTCCTGGCCATCTTCGGACCTAGCCTGGAGAGCCCTGCCTCCTGCCGGGCCATTGCGGCTAGGGAGCTGCCCAGCACACCATCCGCCCACTCCTCCATGACTTGTGGCAACCACACGGACCACCCTTCCCTGTACTACTCGCAGGACGGCCCACCTCCCATGCCAGGCCAGCACCTGAAGCTCCTGGCGCAGGCCCTCCCGCCCCGTGGTCCGCACCCTTCACTGCCAGTATCATGAGTACGAGACCCTATGGTTGTGCACTCCCCAGTGTCAGTGAACTCCCCAAGTGAATTAGCCCCTGTGACTCCCCTCTGTACCGCGGTGCCTCCCCTGCCCCAGTGTTGATCAGTCCTACCCCTGTGAACTAGTCCCTTCCCCTCCCCTGGTGGACTTGGTGCCCCCCCCCTAGTGTGCCATCGTGAACTCTACTGCCTGTAATCACACGCGCGGAGTGTATGACATCCATACATGGGTCAGCCCCCTCCCAGTGTGAAAACCCTCCCCCAGTGTTGCCCCACAGAACATTATACATCAGCACAACCCTCCTCAGTGCAGCTCCCCCCCCCCCAGGCCCCAAGTCCCTGCCCCGAGTAATCTGTCCCACTCTAGGCTCACTATTACCCCCTGACAGATGCAAGATATTATATCCTCTCATCCTATGTAATGCGCACATAGTATAAGGTTAGCTAAGGTATCGTTCATGTCACGCGGATGTATTTCACTAGCTAGGAATCCATCTATGTCATGCGAACACCTAGACTTTAGGGCATGAATATATATTACCGTCCATGTCACGTGTCTGCCATATTGGATATACTGCACTATACTGTCTGTATGTACTGAGCATAATGTACCTGGTGTACCTGTGAGATTTGTCTGTGTCACTGTGTGGACATTACTCTATATCAGGGAAGGTATAACACCGTGTAAAGGTCAGACTTGCTGAATTAGGTGGAAAGTGATTGTTTACGTAAACACTATTTTGAGTCATTGTATGTTCCTCAGTTTTGTTCATAGAATGTGTGTGTATTTGTGTTTTGTTAATATATAAGTGTGCCTTTTGACCAGTGGTGTTTGTGTTTCCCTTCCTTGTCTGTACTGACCCGATCAGGAACAAAGAACCCAGAACTGCACCGTGTCTGTGACCGAGAAGTCGGGACACAGAACATGCTGCATAACACTGGTGGCTAGTGGTGGTTCTTGACCTGGTGGTGGAACAGCAAGGAACGGAAAATTCACAAACATGGTGGCCTGACCGCATGTGCAACTTCGTGAGTTCGACCCCGAACTTTATGACATACGCACATATATGTTTATGATCAAAGCTATACCAGATATAAGTTTTGCAAATGACCGAGAAAAGATAGCAGTTATACTCCCCCACCTCGGAAAGATTGTCTCAAGTTAAGCCACCACCTACCCAGAGGCGGACATACAAACCCGGGACCAACATGCTTTTAATACCCTGCTACAGATACTCCCCAGCATTGTCAGGGAACACTTTACCATATACAACCAGAGTGGGGATATCGACAGGGATATCCAGTTGGTGAGGTGCCTGCTCGCTGCCTGCACCACTCCCAAACAAATAGGGGCAGTAAGCAGAATCCCCACCTGCAGACCATTCCCCGCTAAGCCTCGGATGCCCACCCCAAACCTGCTGCCCCAGGAACCTGCAGCCCTACCATGAACCATCCCTACTAAAAAGCAACCCACTCCCAGGGAAGTGTCCAACCTCATCTCCATCAACCCCTGGGAGTTCACCGCATGCAGCCACCACTGCCCCATACACGACATTCGGGAACAGTTGAAAGCCACCAGGCATAGGGCTGCAAACCAGGGGCGCCGCAAGGTATCAGCTATTGAAGACAACCCACCGGACGAATCTTCCCCCCTCACTGATGCCCTCGACGATCAAGAGGCTGACATAGGCGGTGAGGGGGAGGGCGCCTCACCCCAACTGGATTTTTAGGACCGCCCCTGCACCTCCCCACAGTGGCGGGGGCCACCTCACACAAATACTGCCCCCCAGTCTACGATAAGGTCAGGCTGAATGGGGTGAAGGCTCGACTGCTGGTTGACACGGGAGCAACCAGGTCTTGCTTATACCACCATTTCTACTCCCATCACTACAGAGCTTTTGGCCCTCTCCTCCCCACCTCAGCCCACCTTGTAGACGCGGAGGACCACCCCTTGCCTATCCTTGGGGAGACACGGGCCCTCCTTGCTGCAGTCCATGCGGCTAATCTATCCAACTCACCCCTCACCCTCCCTAAGGGCCTAGTAGTGGATGAAATGGAGGAAGCTGAGCCCTGCACAACCCCCCTCCCTCCCACCTCCCCGGCTCTGCCCCCATTCCCTGACCATCTCTCCCCACAACACACAACCGATCTGCAACTCCTCCTTCTGGACTTTCAGGACATCTTCTCGTCGGGACCCACGGACACTGGTCACACCACCATCCTGTCCCACGAAATACACATGACAGGCCCCCCCATCCAGCAACCTGCACGCCAGAAGAACCCCACGCAATGGACGGAAGAAGACCGGCAGGTCCAAGACATGTTATAGTCTGTTTCAGGAAACATGAGGGAGAGAATTTTACAAAGCCTTTGCCAAAATCGGAACACGAATGACCGTGTGAAGGATTAAGAGGTCCCCTCGGGATTCTGGACCTTCCTCCTTCCCTCTTCCATTTTCTTTCCTCTGCACACACACACACACACACACACACACACACACACACACACACACACACACACACACACACACACACACACACACACACACACACACACACACACACACGACGCTTAAATAATAAAACAATGTGTAGCCTCTGTTTATCTATCAGTGCCCAGATATCGGTCCATATGAGGAGGGATGGAGGATGGGAGTGGCCCGGGTTGGAATGTGGGGAGGGTTAGGGTAAGGAAGCCAATGAAATAGCCATGAGATGAAGAAGAAGAAAAATTTTATTTTATTTTATTGTTTTATTACTATTCTTTATGAAAAAAAAATGTTATGAAAAACATAAACTGATTTACAATAGTTTTACTGATCGAATTGTCAACAGTAGCATTTCCTTAATAAATATTCATTATACTCTAAAATTTACATTGAAAATACAATCTCTCTCTCTCTCTCTCTCTCTCTCTCTCTCTCTCTCTCTCTCTCACTCGATATTCATGTCTCCCTCATCTAAATCTTCTTCTTCATTAGTGGAATCATTCGCCACGTTAATGACGAATTCTTCGACCATGTGATTGCGCACAATATCATTTCTGATATATTCCTGTTCTAGCTTTCTCGTATGCTCCATACATTTTTGCCAGTTTTCTGGTGTCACATTCCTCACTACATTTCTTGTGATTTCCTCCACCACACGCATTGTCTGATTATTATTGGAATTCTTTTTTCTTACTTCATCTTTCACTTGAGCCCATATAAGTTCTATTGGATTTAATTCGCAGTGGTAGGGCGGAAGTCGTAAAACCTCATGTCCTTGGTCTTTTGCGATAGTGTCTATTTCATACTCTTGCCTGTCTTTGTTTTTTTCCACCAGATCTAGCAGCTCTAACTTGGAGTGTTGTGGGTTGTGTTGAACGTTGTTCTCCCTCAGCCATTCTATTATTTCATTTTTACGGGAAGCCTGCGTTGGTGCTTTATTGAGGATCTTAGAGTGGTACGAAGCGTTGTCCAGAATGAGCAGTGAATGGGGTGGGATGTTTGGGAGTAACTGGTCTTCGAACCATGCTTTGAAAGTGTGGCGATTCATTGATTGGTGGTAATCTCCTCTATTACCATTCTGAGATTTGAACATGTTCAGACCTCCACGCACGAATCCATCCTCTCCGCCTGCGTGTATAATGATTAATCTGGATCCTCTGCCACTTTTCACCTTCGGGCCCAGTTTTCCGTCTGCAGTTGTCCAGCATTTATTGACTGCAGACAACTCTGTCTTGTCATCTCCCAGGAGTCACTCAGGAGGTGTTGTGACCTGAGATGCCAACTTACAAATTCTTGATGACAGGCGAATCAAGCTCAAAAAAAAAAAAAAGTAAAATAAAAGGAATAATATGCCATTAAATCTAAATATACAACGAATAATTGGTACAATATTTTTTGTTTATTTTTAGCACTTTGTAACTCAAAAAAAAAAAAAAAGTTGCATCCAAAAACAGGAACCACAGTTCATATTGACCTGTGAGCATAGCGGGTCACTTATACCCATTCATTCATTCTGTGTGTGTGTGTGTGTGTGTGTGTGTGTGTGCACGCCTCTTGCCCTCAGTCCTTGTCCCTGGCCCAGCTGTATTCCCACAGGTCGTTAAGTCAGGTGCGTTCGGCCTTCGACAGTGACTTTGGAGTAAAATAGACGATATTCTACCCTCATCTTTCCTGAGACAGACTATAGATGCAGGCATTATATCTCCATTGACCAGCCCGTGGTCCTCCCCTGTTGTCCTCATCAAGAAGAAAGATGGGACGCTGCAGTTTTGCGTGGACTACGGTCACCTTAACAATGTCATCACCAAGGACACCACTCCCCTACCAAGAACTGATGACTCCCTGGACTCCCTGTACGGGGCATCCTGGTTCTCCATCCTGGATCTACAGTCAAGATACTGGCAGGTCCCCGTCCATCCGGAGGTTCAAGGAAAGACCGCCTTCTGCACCAGCAACGGAAAAACTACGAATTTAACGTGCTCCCCTTCGGCCTCTGCAAGCCCCAGCCATGTTTTCCCGCCTGTTGGAGTCTGTACTCAGTAGCCTCACTTGGGAGATTTGCCTCGCCTACCTCGACAATGTCATCATCTTTAGCAGGACCTGGGCCTACCACCTCCACCGCCTACATCAGGTCTTCTCCAGGTTATGCCATGCCGGGCTCAAACTCTGCCCATCCAAGTGTGTTTTGGCTCAAAGATCAGTCTCCTTCCTGGGGCACATCATATCAAAGGAAGGCATTGCACCTGACCTCAAGAAACTCAAGGCTATAGCTGAACTCCCCCTTCCACGAAACATGCATGAGATCCGCACGTTCATAGGCCTTGCCTCCTATTATAGGCATTTTGTGAAATGGTTTGCAACCATCGCCAAGCCACTGCTTGACCTCAAGAAGAAGGGGGAACCTTTCACATGGACAGAAGATCGTCTCCAAGCCTTCCAGACCCTCAAAGACAAGCTCATCACAGCTCCCATAGTGGCATTCCCTGATTACACCCTACCCTTTCACCCGTATGCCGACGTCTCGCTGGTGGCTATCAGTGCTGTACTAGCCCAAGTACAAGATGGCAGGGAACATATCATCGCCTGTGCCAGCCACACCCTTAACCAGGCAGAACACAACTATGCGGCCACAAAACGGGAGTGCCTTGGTATCAGCTGGGCACTTGAATACTTCCGTGCTTACCTGGCGGGTACTCACATTACCATCATCACGGATCATCAGTCCCTCCAATGGCTCGCCAATCCGACACCAAGAATGCACAGATGATCCGCTGGAGGAAGACCTTAGAAGATATCAATTTTGATATATCATGGCAACCTAGCAAACTCCACACGAATGCTGACGCCCCCTGTACCTGTGAACACCATCCAGGCTGCACCAACCTTCATGCGACACTGGCAGGTCCGAGATTGCCTGATTGGATGCCAGCCCATCTCTTTTCCAAGTTGCAACAGCGTGGCGACCTGTTCACTCCAGCCACATCACTCTTTACCCTGACGCCGCCCAGGACACCCTCACCCACCTCCACACTGACAATGGGATACACCTCAGTGCAGGAAACTTACTCCAGACCTTCAACGACACTTTCTAGGCCCCACACCCCTCCAAACTCGTGCAACAAGTCGTGCAGGCCTGCCAAGCGTGCGCCCCCAGAAAAGACGCTCTCACACGCCAGGCCCCTTTGGTTGCCTTGTGGCCAGCAAACCGTGGCAACTACTAACCGTTGATGTCATCAGCCCCCTCCCATCTAAATTTGGCTACCGATACATCATTACGTTTGTGGACACATACTCTAAGTTTCTAATAGTGTGCCTGGCAAAAGAACACCACACCCTTGCCATCGCCGATGCCCTGACTCGCCATGTGTTCCCATGCTTCGGCATTCCCCTGGCCCTTCACTCTGATAATGCACCCTATTTTACAGGAAAAATTTGGATGGAATTATCCGCCCTTTTTGGATATAATATTTCCCACTCCTCCCCATACTGGCCTCAAGGGAATGGCATCTGCGAGCGCAGCCACTGCACTCTGCTCAATCAAGTGCGGACCAGGATTCAAGCCACACAAAGTGACGATTGGTCAGCGCACGTCAAAATAATAATATGGGGCATGAACACCTGCCTGCATGAGGACTTCATCACACTGCACAAGCGGGTATTTGGTGAACTGCCCCTACTGCTCCCCCCTCGCCGTCACTTACAAGACCCCGCAAACCCCACCTCGTCTGACCCCCTGCACCACCTCAACTCTGCAAGCCACACAGGACCTAGCCCATGATACTGCACCTACCAGCCCATACAAACCAGGCGATTTCATCATGGTTGCCACCCTACCCAGCCCACACAAGCCAACCCCCCACTATACCAGCCCCTATGAGACAGTGAGTGTCCCCAACCTCTACCAAGTCACCATCAAATACCACCATACCACCCACACCTACAGAAACCAACAAATGTATCACTCCCCAGCACCGAACACACCACCTCCTCGGCCACACAGCCCACCGGCCCCACCTCCCACCACCCCTCTAGCGCCGGAAAATTCCTGCGCCTGCTACCTCTCCCCTTCCTTCTCCTCCACCAACACTCCCACCACATCTGACACCCCCACTCCAGCCACCACCCCACCATCGCTCACATCTGGCCCCCAGATGTCCTCCCCTTCTCCACCTTCCATCCCACACCCCATCCCCACCTTTGGGCCCCACCCCCCCTCGCACCTTGCCCACCACATCCTGACCACCCTTGTCTCCTCCGACCGCCGTCACCCATCCTGGGGAACGGGTAGTCTGAGGGCGCCAAATCAGGTGATTAGGGCTGGTGTTGGTTAGGTTGTAATTCACATTCATGGATAGCAGTGATGGCCATCGCGGACTTTTGAGTCGAGGCGTCATCTTGGTGGAAGAGCACTGCTCTTGTCAGCCTCCCACGCCGATTTTTCTTAATTTTCTCCCGTATTTACCTCAAGAGATCAGCATAGTCGACCCCGGTGACAGTGTGGCTCTTTTCCAGGTAATTCACCAGAAGCACTCCTACATCCCAAAAAATGGAGGCCATCGCCCTCCCTGCAAATATCATCGACTTGGCTTTCTTGGGAGCCGGAGATCCTGCATGCTTCCTCTTTTTCAATGGTTCTTTGATCTCTGGTTGGAAATGGTGCATCCAAGTCTCATCTATGGTCACGAATCGCCGGAGAAACCTCTAGGGATCTGCATAAAAAATAATAAGATTGTCCTTTGACATGTTGTTCCGAATCTACTCCTGATTAGGTCCAAGGAGCTTCGGGACCCAGTGAGCTGAAATCTTGGTCATTTGGAGTTCATTGAGGATAACTGCATGGACACGTTCTTGGGAGATACCTAGCTCTGTGGGAATGTAACGCTCTGTTATTCGTCGATCTGCCAAGACCTCTTTGTGGATTTTGTCAATGGTTTCCTGTGTGGCGACAGAGACAGGCTTTCCTGGACGAGAGTGATCTCCCAGGCTATCCCTGCCTCGTTTAAATTCAGCGGCCCACTTCTTAACTATGCTGTAGCAAGGGGCATCCTCCTTTAGTGTCGCCACCATGTCCTCGTGGATCTCCTTGGGTGATAAGCCCTTGATACCGAGGTAGCGGATGACTGCACGTTGGGTGATATTGTCCATTTTCTCAAAAATTACTGATTCTTGAATTTTAATTATCTGGAACAGAAAAAACACAAGAGTTATGAATTTCAAACTTCCTGTGTAATTATTCAAAGAGTTGAGCTGTATGTAAATTTAGTTAGAACAGTACATGTATAGCTCATTTCTTGTACATTAAGCCACGAACTTATCAATCGCCCCTCGAAATTGTTACTGCTCTCAGTCACTGAATAAAATGAAGTGTGTGTGTGTGTGTGTGTGTGTGTGTGTGTGTGTGTGTGTGTGTGTGTGTGTGTGTGTAATCTCAATTAACTGGCTCCTTTTCTATTCCAAAATACATCATGAAGGAGAGACGTGGCGTAAGGTAAGGTTTGTCCAAGGGTTCATTGTTGTGTGTGAAAGGTGCCTGGAAAAACGTAAACTGAAAAAACTACCACAGAAACTGTTGTTCGTCCTATTTTGGTTAGATTTATATCAACTTTGACAGATCGGTTTGGTTGATAAGCAATCTTTGAAGGATGGCGCATTTAAGTTTATTATGCATTATCAAGGAGATGTATTAAAATGTTATTTTCTCTAGCCTATTGCCTCAAAAAAAGCAGCGAAAATTGCCAAAGAATTATTGTTAATTTTCCTGATGTTGGATTCCTTAAAATCTTCAGGGAGAAAATGGCAGAGGAGTTACCTCTGAGATTATACATGAGCTGCTTTACTTTGGCTTGAAAGTGTTCTCGTCAATGGTCATCTCAGGCATCGAGTCTCATTTTTTTTTTTTTTTTTTTTTTCATGTACCAGACTCTGGGCATAGGCTTCACTGCCTTTTCACAAGGCCCGGTAGTCCTCCTACATACCATACACCTCCACATATCACCACTTCGGCGCTAACACTCACCATCCATATTGAATGCATGCTAGGGTTGTCTCATACAGGACTGGTAAATTGTTATTAGCAAGGGTATATTTACATGTTGGCAGGTCTTCCAGTAGATCAGTAAAGTGTACTTTTTGATATTCAGATTCTTTAACCGTTCCTGCCCCAGCGGGGATTTGAACCTGGGTCCATTAAGACTGCAGGCAACCTCTCTATTGGGTCAGCCACTGAAAACGTAAGTGCTGTACTGAATGATAAACAGACAACGTTGGTGCGAAACCACCGCTGACCAAAATAGGTCATGGGTGTTAGATTTGTACAGTGGCACATGAACAGATGTGTCAGTGGGCTAACTAAACCTAGGTATCTATTAATTTCGAGAGAGAGAGAGAGAGAGAGAGAGAGGGGGGGGGGAATCAACTGAAATGCTGTCTCATGAAAATCTAAAAGTATGAGAATCAGGGAAAACCACAACAGACAGCAAAAGAACTAAGGGAACACCACAGCAGACAGCAAAAGAACGAAGGGAACACAACAGCAGACAGCAGAAGAAGAGACAGAAAACAACAAACAGAAGAGACAAAGGGAGCACCACAGCAGACAGCAGAAGAGACGGAACACCAAAGCAGATTAGCCCAACAAAAAGGAAGTTGTTTTATAACAGCAAAATAAACTTTTAAGTCAAAACACCATTTTCTTATTGCTTGTTATCGCCTGCCATTACAAGGCGGAACGATAATGTTTTTGCCCTCCTTTGTGTGTGTGTGTGTGTGTGTGTGTGTGTGTGTGTGTGTGTGTGTGTGTATCTATTGCCATTATATCTCATGAACGGCTTGAGCTATCAACATGAAACCTTCAGGGTATCAAGATATGGCCAAAGTCTTGGCCGAGTTCGAAAATGGGCACTCGGGGTCAATGTTAAGGTCACCAAAATGGCTGCCAAAGGTCAACTAGTTTTTATCGCCCGCCTTTAGCACCATTATACGAAGTGTCTCATGAACGACTTGAACTGTCAACATGAAACCTTCAGGGTATCAAGATATGGCCAAAGTCTTGGACTAATCCAACAGCATATTCTAGCGGGCGATTAGCATTCGGTTCCCGAATGTTTTTCTTTCATTTGTAACTGGTATTATTTAACAAAGCAGTACCTTAGGGAGAAGTACGGTACAGTTTTGCCATACAGTACCGAAAGCTGAACTGTCAGTATTATCTCTGCCATTTCATGACATACCCACAGCAAATTTGCGTTATTCGCAAAAAAAGCATTACATTTACCTATTTCACGAAAACGACAAGTGAGTTGCCATTGTCAAGAAACATACAAAATATTGCTTATTTTATGGAGTGAGCCTTTGGTTCCTTCTTCCTTGCACACACACACACACACACACACACAAACACACACACACACACACACACACACACACACACACAAACACACACACACACACACACACACACACACACACACACACACACACACACACACAATCAATCAATCTATCTATCTATCTATCTACACATACACGCACACACACATATCTGTCTATGTATTTATGTATGTATGTATGCATGTATCTATATCTATATCTCTATCTATCTATCTATATCTATCTATCTATCTAATATGTATGTATGTATGTATGTATGTATGTATCTCTCTCTCTCTCTCTCTCTCTCTCTCTCTCTCTCTCTCTCTCTCTCTATATATATATATATATATATATATATATATATATATATTCCATTAACTTTCAGAGTTCCTGGGCGAGGGATGGTGCTGGCAGGGTACTAAGCGTACCACCCTCCTCCTAGCGGCTTATAATCGCGAAGCTCATAGAGCCCTACCCGGGGGTTGCCCACTTTAATAACTTTTGAAAATTCCAAGCCCCATCCTATATGGAGGACAATCGGCTCAAATGGGATATATATATATATATATATATATATATATATATATATATATATATATATATATATATATATATATATATATATATATATATATATATATATATATATATATATATATATATATATATATATATATATATATATATATGTGTGTGTGTGTGTGTGTGTGTGTGTGTGTGTGTGTGTGTGTAAGGCCGTGCACACGGGGGGAAGATTGGGAGTTTAACCTCCCGTTTGATAAAAATGAAAATTTCGAATGAAAATAATGCCAAAAACGCAATTCATTAAATTAAATAAATCCTGTTCAGAATGTTACGAAATAGAAAAATAACAAAAAATGTTCAAAAGTTCTACAGAATATAAGTTAGTAAGGTTAAGTTAGCAAGACCTTATCCCAGAAACCTCCATTTAAAGTCCCATACAGCATACAGTCCCATACAAAATGCTCTCAACTCTCTAACTCGAACTCTTCCCGCTCCTTCTGGCACCTTGCCAAAAACCTTTCTAACAATTTTACCTCATCATCCTTCCCTCCTCTTTTCTACTCTGATGGCTCTGTAGCTATTTCTTCTACTGATAAAGCAGATCTCTTCGCTCAGACTTTCTCCTCCAACTCCACCTCAGACAATTCCGGTGCTGTTCCTCCATCACTTCCCCCCTCTGACTTCCTCATGGCTAACATTAAAATTTCTTTCAGCTGATGTATTTTCTGCCATTGCTGGCCTCAGTACTAATAAGGTATATGGGCCTGATGGAGTCCCTCCTGTTGTTCTCAAGAACTGTGCTTCTGTGCTTACTCCCTGCCTAGGCAAACTCTTTCGCCTTTGTCTGTCAACTTGTACTGTCATGGGGTTTTTATAATATCACGGTGTTTTTAAAATAAATACTTAAATATTATTTAATTGATATTAATATTCAATAATATTAAAGAGCAGGGACAATGATTGTCTTGCTACATCAAGCAACGATTACTTTACGCTGACTTGCTACGATTCTCTAAGAACGAGAATTTATAAACTTTCTCAACAGTACACAGCAGAGACTAATTACTCACAATTGCTGAATTACTGTACTGTTAGCCTCTGGAGAAAGTTACTTCACCCCTGACAATAAATAACTAATACTAATAATAATAATCAGGTCCTTGCTGATGCTTAACTCCTATGGCACAACGGATTTTAAGTTAATACAAGACTGGTCTAAGTACCAGTTATGAATAGTAAAACGTTTATGCAAGCTAGGAGCTATATGGAAAATAAGCTTAATTTAGAGAAATGAAACAAGATTTTACTTTACATTGAGCTCAAGAAAAAGAACTGTTAAATTTATTGATTACAAAAAAATAAATTTAACGTTACAATTCAAATCAAATTAATGAGACGCACTCACTCACTCACGCAATAGCTAAATACTTACGCCTAGGAAAAAACACCTTAATTAAACTCTTATGACTAGGGAAATACAAGAAGGAAATACTATAGTCGATGAATGCTGCGTATCACCCAAGCTGAACTAAGGATGGAAGTACTGAAGAACTGTGAAGTGGAGTTTGGGTACTAGCTGACCTCTCACACTGCTGGCACAGGACCTCTCTCCGTCGCAGCAACAACTGGACTGAATTCAAAATACATTGTATGGGCAGGACGCACAAGCCACCGGAAGAAGGCGTGGCTAACGGTTAAGGCAAGCAGAGGCGAACGATAAAGAAACAATTGTATCGCTCAGTAGAGCACTTAGTGACGTGTATTAAATCGGTCACTTTTGAAAGTGACGAATGTTTTGAAAAGTATACTCCGAAATGGAGGGAGAAACGGTTAGCTGAGCGATACACAGTGAGTTTTCCACAAAAGGGAAATGTCGCGAATTGATTCGTGACATTACGGCCTTACAAAGTTAAATTTTTTCCTTATGGGAAAAAATTTGTGGATATATATATATATATATGTACACATCCTAAGTCATTCGCACAAGATTCACACTGTGGTGTGTGTGCTATCCTGCTACAGGAGAAAGTTGCAGTCGCCAGTGAGCGAAAAAAACTCGTATTTTCGTTAATAGAAGCAAGCTTGAGGGAAAAGCTCCGTGACGACGGTGAAAATCCTGTACTCAGGTCAAACTGAGCGAAAAGTCGCTACATTTACACTGACAACTAATTGTTGTGTAGCGTGGTGTATGTAATACACGGTGTAGGTGTGACAGTTGTAGTGTAACTGTACCTACGTGTAAAATGACACAGTAAATAATAATATGGCGACGACGAAGGCAGAGGAGAAGAGGCGACAGCGTGCTGCAGACGATCAGCTGGTCCGCACAGCAAAACTGCTACACCCATTGCTGAACCTGCAAAACCAATTGAGGTGGAGCATCAAAAGTGTCAATGAGACAAAATTTTATTATGTTACAATTACTCTCTCTGCCTAGCAATCAGTACATGCTACAAAAAATACGCTCTGGCCGAAAAATACAAGTGACAGCCTAAGCTTCGTACATTCGAGGTCGCCATTAATTATAGCACACGATTATGTCAGGAAGTTGAGAATCCCTGTGCAAACTCGGGTCTTCCATAGCCTCGAACCGCACACGGGTCCTCAACCTGTGCCTTAACCTACAGTACTTATATTAATATCGGGAAGCTGAGAATCCTTGTGCAAACTTGGGTCTTCCATAGCCTCAAGTCGCCTTTGCGGAGTTCTCTCTCGAACTTCCCCCTTAACCTACAGTACTTATATTAGTATCGGGGAGCTGAGAATCCTTGTGCAAACTTGGGTCTTCCATAGCCTCAAGTCGCCTCTGCGGAGTTCTCTCTCGAACTTCCCTCTTAACCTACAGTACTTATATTAGTATCGGGGAGCTGAGAATCCTTGTGCAAACTTGGGTCTTCCATAGCCTCAAGTCACCTCTGCGGAATTCTCTCTCGAACTTCCCTCTTAACCTACAGTACTTATATTAGTACCGGGAAGCTGAGAATCCTTGTGCAAACTTGGGTCTTCCATAGCCTCAAGTCGCCTCTGCGGAGTTCTCACTTCCTCCTTAACCTACAGTACTTCTAATAGTACCGGGAAGCTGAGAATCCTTATGCAAACTTGGGTCTTCCATAGCCTCAAGTCGCCTCTCAACTTCTCCCTTAACTTACGGTACATAATATGTATGTACAGGCCTTGGACATAATGAGTCCTATGGGGCCAATGGGCGAGACGTCAGGTCTGCATCCACTTCACCACTACCCTGTCTCTCAACTGTCTCAGAGATTACAGGTGTGGTTAGAAATGGCACAGGAAGGGCATGTCCCTGATTAGTGGTGATACTTTGGCACACACTGCAGGAACGGACAAAACTATCTATGTCCTGTCCCATCCCTGGCCAGAAAAAGTCAGCTCGGATACGGCCCTGGGTCTTCCTTTTGCCCATGTGACCTCCTGAGACTGAACAATGACCCCATTGTAACACTGCTAGGCGGTACTTGGCAGGAACGGCAAACTGCAGTCGAACCTCGCCCTCGGGTGTTCGTGACTCACGGTAGAGCCGTCCTTGTTTGCGAAGGAACTTGGCTCGACCTCCCCGTGAATACTTAATCACTCGACCCTTTTGTTTGTTCCGCACGGCAGCAAGTGTCGGGTCAGAATGTTGTTCTTGTACAACAAGTTGACTACACATCAGATCTTGCGGCGATTCAATGATCACTGGGGTGACACAGTCTGGAGCCTCAGTCATGGCTCGTGTTACTGCAGCAGCCGAACTCTGAGTGGCGTCATCATCGGAGCAACTATCCTTGACTCCATTAATATTTCCAATGATGAGTTCAAATAAAGGTTCTGGCATGACAACTGCAAGTGTCATACCAGTATAAAATGGAGATGCCACCTGGATACATGCCTCAGGGAACAGTCTCACTGATCCATCAATAAGCTTTGCATGGATCTGTCGACCTGTATACTGCTCAGGCCGAACTAAACTCTGCTTAACAGAGCAACCTGAGGAACCATTGTCTCTCAGGACCTTCACAGGAATGTCTCCCACAAACCCTGGCTGAACAAGGAAGGTACTGTCACCTGTGGGAGGGCCTGTGGAGGAAGCAGCTAGCCACTCATGAGGCTGCTGAATTGATGCGGCAAACATTGTGCCTTGAGGGTTATATTGGGAAGATGGAACATTGGCCATCTGTGGAGGGGGGTTCACTGTCACTGTGGGACTAGTGAACTGTGGGAAAGTACCCACACTGGTAGGGACGTGACCACCATGCTGCTGCTGAGGAATGAAGGCTGCATTCGCTTCCTGCCTCTTTTGAGCTGGTGGTGAAAAAGTTTGTCCCGACGGTCGGTTGCGTGGCTGATACTGCTGCTGGTTAGGGTACTTGTTGTACCTCTTCCACTCAGGTTTCTGAGTGTTTTGCCCCTGGTCCTTCCACTGCGGTTTTGGACCTTCCCCATTACTCTGAGAACGGCCTTGGTGCTGGGATTCAGTCTGAGACGGCTTCCCAGATTTATCAGGTTTTCTGTTCCAGGTGTTTTGCTGCTTGCGATTTTGATACCCGTATGCAGTAAAGAATGCGTCAGCCTTCTCTGCCATTTGGCTGGCATCTTTCACCTGGCAGATCTTAAGCTGTGCTATGAGCTCAGCAGGCCACGACCTCTCTAGCTGTGTACGCAGCATAAGGTCAATTATCCCCTCACGCGTGGAAGGAGTTTCATCTTTTTCCATCCACTCATTTAAGTAAGCTGTGAGACGATCAAGGAACTGAACAGCTGTCTCCTTGTCTTGGAGACGAGCTCGCATGAACTGAACTTTGGCGTCGTCTACTGTGAGACCATACGCCTTAATGAGTGCAGCTTTCATCATCTCATATGTGAGATTGTCTCCACGAATTCGGTGGAGAATATCGAGGGCAGGGCCCTCAAATAGGCTAAGAAACTGAAGCCGCTTAGCTGCCTCATCCAGTTGATACATGTCTGCCATGTCCTCAAAACGAGCTATGTACGGCTCGATTCGCTCGCTTTCCTTGTATGAAGGAAGCTTGATGCGTGGGGTCGCCAGGACGTGTGCAGGGGAAACGCTCGTGGAGCTTGGACCAACTGCAGCAGACGTGTCTGAAGCCAAGGAATCTCGCTTGAGCTTCAGCACTTCAAGTTCATGTTTTTCGCGTGCCTCACGTTCGGCACGTTCGTGCTCTCGTTCTCTCTCACGTTGTTGTAACTCGTATTGACGTTCTCTCTCTCGTTCCTCACGCTGTTCTCGCTCATGTTCTAAGTCGAGTTCGTGCTGTTTTTGCTCGTGTTCACGCTGTTCTCGCTCGTATTCGCGCTGAATTCTACGCTCTTCACGAGCATCTTTCTCACGTTCTTGCTCGTAATTGAACCGTGAGAGTATGTACTCTTTAATTTCGGTTGGGTCCGAAAGACCCATATCTTTGGCTTCCTGTAAAAATACAGTAGTAGCCATGGCGCTAATTTATTAAGCAAACCGAAATTGAGTACTGACTGCTTCGCAAACAAATGCTAATAACACAAATAAAGAATACAGACACAAGCTAGTGGTGACCAGTCTTATCTAGTTAACTGGCAAAGATAAATCAAAAATGTAAATGACTGGGAAGACTCAATAATAAACACAATGGGTACGGCGGCTACCCAGGAGCGAATAAAATCGTCTGGCGTTACCAAGAATAAACGAGTTAAGTACTCTATTGATTAATAAAGCAAAAATTCACTTGCTAAATCAACGGTAACCACCAGTAAACTTGTGCCTATAAACTTTAATGATAAATTCCTAAATATGAACGAGTGAGCACTATCTCGTGAATAGCTTTATAGCTAGGAGTTAATATCCTGGAATGAGGTCGCCAATTGTCACGGGGTTTTTATAATATCACGGTGTTTTTAAAATAAATGCTTAAATATTATTTAATTGATATTAATATTCAATAATATTAAAGAGCAGGAACAATGATTGTCTTGCTACATCAAGCAACGATTACTTTACGCTGACTTGCTACGATTCTCTAAGAACGAGAATTTATAAACTTTCTCAACAGTACACAGCAGAGACTAATTACTCACAATTGCTGAATTACTGTACTGTTAGCCTCTGGAGAAAGTTACTTCACCCCTGACAATAAATAACTAATACTAATAATAATAATCAGGTCCTTGCTGATGCTTAACTCCTATGGCACAACGGATTTTAAGTTAATACAAGACTGGTCTAAGTACCAGTTATGAATAGTATAACGTTTATGCAAGCTAGGAGCTATATGGAAAATAAGCTTAATTTGGAGAAATGAAACAAGATTTTACTTTACATTGAGCTCAAGAAAAAGAACTGTTAAATTTATTGATTACAAAAAAATAAATTTAACGTTACAATTCAAATCAAATTAATGAGACGCACTCACTCACTCACGCAATAGCTAAATACTTACGCCTAGGAAAAAACACCTTAATTAAACTCTTATGACTAGGGAAATACAAGGAAATACTATAGTCGATGAATGCTGCGTATCACCCAAGCTGAACTAAGGATGGAAGTACTGAAGAACTGTGAAGTGGAGTTTGGGTACTAGCTGACCTCTCACACTGCTGGCACAGGACCTCTCTCCGTCGCAGCAACAACTGGACTGAATTCAAAATACATTGTATGGGCAGGACGCACAAGCCACCGGAAGAAGGCGTGGCTAACGGTTAAGGCAAGCAGAGGCGAACGATAAAGAAACAATTGTATCGCTCAGTAGAGCACTTAGTGACGTGCATTAAATCGGTCACTTTTGAAAGTGACGAATGTTTTGAAAAGTATACTCCGAAATGGAGGGAGAAACGGTTAGCTGAGCGATACACAGTGAGTTTTCCACTAATAGTTCGTGGCTTCTCACAAAAGGGAAATGTCGCGAATTGATTCGTGACATGTACCTTTCCTTCTTGCTGGAAGTTTGCTCTCATTCAGCCAGTCCCAAAGAAAGGTGACCATTCCCAACCCTCTAACTATCGTCCAATTACTTTAACATCCTGTATCTCAAAAGTTTTCGAGTCTGTTCTTAATAGAAAAATTTTAAAGCATCTTTCCTATCATAACCTTCTTTCTGATCGTCAGTATGGGTTCCGTCAGGGACGCTCCACAGGCGATCTTCTCACCTACCTTTCAGACTCCTGGTCATCCTCCTTTCGGGACTTTGGCGAAAGCTTTGCCATTGCACTTGGCATCTCAAAGGCTTTCGATCAAGTCTGGCATATATCTTTAATTTCCAAACTGCCCTCTTACAGTTTCTATCCTTCTATCTGTGCCTTCATCTCTAGCTTCCTTTCTGGTCGTTCTATAGCCGCTGTTGTAGACGGCTATCGTTCTTTTCCTAGATCTATTAACAGTGGTGTTCCTCAGGGCTCTGTCCTATCACCAACTTTCTTCCTTTTATTCAACAATGACCTTCTAAGCTGTACATCTAACCCTATCCACTCATACGCTGATGACTCCACCCTTCACCTTTCAATTCGATTCCCACAACGTCCATCTCAGCAGTTACTTCAACAGGCAAGGGATGAGGCTATGGCACACCTAATGTCTGACTTGGCTCGTATCTCTGACTGGGGTAAAAATAATCTGGTTGTTTTTAATGCATTAAAGACTCAGTTTTTTTTTTTTTTTTTTTTTTTATGTGACCGACTCTGGGCATAGGCTTCACAGCCTGCTTTCAAGGCCCAGTAGTCCTCCTACGTACCGCACACCTCTACATGTCACCACTTCGGCGCTAACACCCACCGTCCATATTGAATACATGCTAGGGCTGTCTCATACAGGACTGGTGTATTGGTATTAGCGGGGGTATTTTTACGACATGTCGGCGGGCCTTCTGGTAGATCAGTAAAGTCTGATTTTATGAAATTCAAATCCTTAAACTGTTCCCTGCCTCAGCGGGATTTGAACCCGGGTCTGTCAGGACTGCAGGCCAACTCTCTACCGATTTTGCACCTATCAACCTGACAAAATCTTCCACAGGTATATCCACTTATGTTTAATAATACTCAACTTAATCCTGCATCATCCTTGAACATGCTTGTGGTTTCATTTGCTCGGGACTTGTCTTGGAAAGATCATATTACATCTCTTGTCAAATCTGCTTCCAAGCGATTGGGTGTGCTAAGCCGACTCCGTTCCTTCTTTACCCCTGCACAATTGTTGACTCTATACAGGGGTGGTATCCACCTCTGTGTGGAGTACAACTCTCATGTATGGGGAGGCTCCCCACATACAGCTCTTCTCAATAGGGTGGAGTCAAAGGCTTTTCGTCTCATTAACTCTCCCCCTCTTACTGACTCCCTTCAACCTCTGTCTCTTCGCTGCAGTGTTGCATCTTTATCTCTTTTCTATCGCTACTTTAATGGTCACTGCTCCTCTGAACTGTCTGCATGCATTCCTCCACTTCTACGACGGGTGCGTAGCACCCGTCTAGCAGCAAACTCTCACCCCTTTTCTGTCCAACTCTCTAATGCAAGAGTTAACCGTTACTCCCAGTCCTTCATTTATGCAACAGGTCAACTCTGGAACTGTCTCCCTCTGTCTGTATTTCCTGCTTCCTATGATCTCCAGTCTTTCAAACGCAGTGTGTCCAGGCATCTCGAAATGAATGGATCTTGAATTTGGCTCACTCTTGTATTTTGTTTTTCTCTTGGAGGGAACAGTTATTGCGGGCTCATTGCCTTTGGTTCCTTCTTCCTCACATAAAAAAAAAAAAAACGTGTACTTTGCTGTACCTAATATCTAGCTTAGAAAAGAGTTTAGGACTGAAAGGGTTGACTCCATTAGCCTGAGGATGTCTTTATGTACTTGTCACCTATGGCTGCTATAATTTATTTATTTATTTATTTTTTCACAGGAGGGGTCTAGGGTAGCCTTTGTTAACCTCATGTTTTGTATTCTAAATAAAAAATCTGGAAGTAACAACGACGGATCAAGACATCAACGGTAAATGTAAATGAAGTGCAGTAATTCCTTTCAGGACACATGTTTTGATGATCTCTCGTGTTACTAATTTCTTGGTAAATATTAATTCATCAGTGAACTGCGTAAAAATTGTACTGATATATTAAGCTTCCATTGCTACAGGTAAGCAGTTTCGTGTGTTAGATGTTAGGGCAGTTACGAGATTCTGAAACACCCCCCATATTTATAACACCCTCTCTGAAGTGTCCTAACATCCAAGGTGCCCTAGCCTTTGATATTCACCTTGCTTCCACTTCCAAGGTTTTGTGGACTTCAGTATGTAAATTACCCTAAGTTTGTACCCTCTCAGTACTTTCGTCAGGTACAGTGCCTAAGTTTACCGTACTGCATTACTTATTTTAGTAGGCAATTTACTGTAGATGATCTGTCGGATTGACCCTGTGCAGGTTTACATCCAAGGGATGGTTGGGATTTATTGCTCACATAATGCCACTCAGGGATGAGTGAGGCTGGTCACCCTCATCTTAAATGTCAGGACCAACTTATCTAGCCCCGGGTTCCTACCCTTCTCATAGGGCAACACAGGGTTACATGATGAATGAACGAATGAATGAAATGAAGTATATAAACTGTTATGAAAAAATAGTTTTTTTTTTTTTTTCAACCCCCCCTTCCAAAAATCCTGCTCACGGCTCTGATACATAAATAGATAGATAGATAGATAGATAGATACGAGGTGCTACCCAAAAGTTCCAGTAATTTGAATATTGTAGAAAATAAGTTACCTTACCTCCTAGTTCTCACTGTTGCTTCGAAGTACTCCCCTTGGGCACGTATACAGTGGTCCCAGCGTTTTTCCACGAGTCCATGAATCCCTGGAAGGCTTCAGGCGTGATGGCCTTGAGCACCTGCGATTCTGTCTGGATGTCCTCAGTCGAGTCAAATCGACTCTCTTTCAGTAGTAATTTCAGCTTGGGAAACAGGAAAAAGTCGCAGGGGGCAAGGTCAGGCGAATAGGGTGGGTGTGGAATGACTACCGTGTTAGTGGAAGCCAGGAACTGCTGGACAACAATTGATGTGTGGGCGGGGGCGTTGTCATGATGCAGGACCCAGTCCTTGTTCTTCCACTGTTCTGGACGTTTGTGGCGGATATTCTCCCTCAGATACTGCAAAACTTTACAGTAAAACTTTTCGCTGACAGACTAACTGGGAGGGACGAATTCCTTGTGAACAATCCCTTTGTTATTGAAGAAAACGATCAACATCGACTTGACACTGCTGTGCCATTGCAAAGCCGCCAAACCACCTACACACCACGATACAGTAGTAAGCATAGCTCAACAACACGTCCGCTCACAGACACGGCCGGGGCCACACTGACTCACAAGGGGTGCTGCTGACTCCTCCTAGCGGCAAAAGGCAAAACCGCAAACGGTTGGCTCCCTCTATTCAAATTACTGAAACTTTTGGGAAGCACCTTGTATGTATATATATATATATATATATATATATATATATATATATATATATATATATAGAGAGAGAGAGAGAGAGAGAGAGAGAGAGAGAGATAATAGATAGACAGATAGATATAGATATATGTATATCTATATCTATATCTATCTATCTATATATATATATATATATATATATATATATATATATATATATATATATATTACTGATATATCCCCTCTCTGTTTTCCCGGTTACCATCTCCCTTACAAACTTCCATAACAATGGCGGCAACTGTTGTTATATCAAATCCCAGTATGCAGTTGCCACTGTTTTAAACATCACTTCATCCAGTTTTGATTACTCACTGTATAAACTAAATTGTCAAAATATTACCAAATATATTTGTGTAGTCTATCGCTCCCCCAGTGCTTCTTCGGAACCCAGTGTATTTGATTCCATATCCACACAGTTGAGTAACCTTAACCTTGCCCTGAGCACCGAAATTACCATTTTGGGTGATTTTAACTTACAAAATGTTGCATGGTTATTGCATTCTGCCCGGACTGACGACACTGGTCTAGAGTGCCAGCTGTTTGCAGAATCGTTTAATCTCACCCAGCTGGTAAAGCAACCAACCAGAATACCTGATAATCCTGACCATAATGCCCATCTCTTGGATTTATTCTTGACAAATAATCCAGATCAATACAGGATAGAGGTACTGTCACCACTTGGATCCTCTGACCACAATCTCATCAAAGCCTCATTAACCCCCTCACACCTCCCCGTTCTGAACCTGTCAGGGTGACCCGATGGCACTTTGATAGGGCAAACTGGGATGGATTTAGAAATTATCTTGCTGACATTCCATGGCAGTCTTTCTTTTCTAGTAATCCCAATTCCACCCAGTTCCTCATTTGCGACTTAATACTAGCTGGTATTGATTTATTGATACCAAATAAACAGTTCACTAGAAGATCGAACTCTCCAAAATGGTTTGATGGCAACTGTGCCAGAGCAATAGCCCAAAAGTCATTAGCATATAACTCTTACTTAAGATCAAAAACATCTGAATCACTCTCTCAATTTAAAATTGCTAGAAATCATGCAAAAGCTGTAATAAATCTAGCTAAATCAAACTTTCTTCAAAAGCAAGCATCAAAACTACTTAACAACCATAATGACAATAGAATATTCTGGTCAACTCTTAATTCTTTCAATAACAACTTTAACAAGTCATCTTCCATTCCCCCACTAAAATCTTCAGATGGTAACATTACAAATGACCCGAGTGGGAAAGTAGATATTTTTGCCAGTACATTTGCCAGAAATTCCACCATAGAGGATGCCAGCCAGAATGTCCCAGTACTAGAACTTGACTCTCCCGAAATTGCCCCACTTAAAATAAAGACAAGATACGTAAAATCCATCCTAGACAATTTATCTACCAACAAAGCTCCAGGCCCAAATGGAATTCCACCAATTGTTTTGAAAAAGTGTTCCCCTGACCTTGCCTCTGTTCCAGCTAAATTATTCAGACTATGCATACGTACTTCTTCATTCCCAAAGTCTTGGAAAGAAGTATCCACCCAATTCCGAGGAAAGGAAGTTCCTCTGACCCCTCTGATTACAGACCAATAGCTGTCACATCTTCTCTTGGTAAGGTATTTGAAACTTTAATTAATATGCACATTGTTAAACATCTTGAATCTAACAACTTAACTAGTGATAGACAATAAGGTTTTCGCCACGAAAGATCTACCATTGACATACTCAATCTCCAAACTCATACCATCCATCAATCAATTGATCTACATGGAGAAACTCATGCAGTAGCCCTTGATATTTCTGAAGCTTTCGACAGAGTATGGCACCGTTCCCTGCTGTCCGAACGCCCTTACTATGGTCTAACGTCTTTTGTTCCTTTGATTTCCTCATATCTTAGTGACAGGAAAATAAGAGTAAAAGTAGATGATGATAAAAGTAGTAACGGCGGCGTGCCGCAGGGGTCAGTTTTGGCGCCAGCCCTATTCCTAGTTATATTAATGATCTCTTATCTGTCACCCACAATCCCATCCACTCATATGCAGATGACACAACACTACATAGTTCATTCACACACAGTCACCCATTTACAAAGTCTAATATCTATACCTTTCAACTCAGTACAGCCATCTCCATAAATCAAGACCTATCTACGATCAGTGAATGGGGACAAAACAACCTTGTCTCATTTAATGCTAGTAAAACTAAATATATACAATTCATTAATAGACAGATATTGCTCGATTCGTACATTACCTTCAGTGCTACTAATATTCCCATCTCCAAAAGTATTGAAATTCTCGGCGTCTCACTTAACAACGCCCTCAGCTGGACCTCTCATGTTAGACCACTTGCTAAAACCGCCTCAAAGAAACTTGGATTATTGTACAGAGTCTATAACGTCTTCACTGACGAGGAGTTAGCTATAATTTATAAGAGTCATGTGCGCTCTCAGCTTGATTATCACTCACCCTTGTGGAATGGATGTGGAGAGGTTGCATTAAAACAACTAGACAAAATTCAGAACAAAGCTGTTAGAATTATTAACAACCCTGCCATTACAAATAAACTACCTTCCCTACAAGTAAGAAGGAATGTTGCCTCCCTTGCATTATTTTACAGATATTTTTATGGTAAATGCTCAGACGAAGTTGCGTCCATGGTGCCACCTCTCCATGCCTTCCCTCATGCTACGCGGGCATCTGGTAGCGCTCATGACTGGAATGTCACTCAGCCATATTGCAGAACTTCTGCTTGTCAGAATTCTTTCATTCCCCGAACTGCATCTCATTGGCATTGGAACTCGCTTCCTCAGACTTGTTTCCTTTCAAAATTCAACCCACAGCTGTTTAAGTCTAACTGTTACAGATATTTTATGAACAGAGGACACCAGTAATCTGGTATGGATTATTTTTTTTTATTCATTTGTTTTTCCTTCCTCTGTTCTTATTAATATCTATCTATCTATCTACATATATATATATACACACACATATATATATATATATATATATATATATATATATATATATATATATATATATATATATATATATATATTGTTACGGAACAGAGAAGGATAATGTACACTTTAAGTGAGAATACTAATAATCACTACTGTCCCGTAAAGGTCCAGGTTCAAAATAAAAGAGTTAGGTAAAATTACAAGTTAAAGTTTAATGCTCAAACTAACAACAAAACATTCAGGACTCATAAGGATAATGTAATGGCAAAAACAGGTTAAATATATGGTTAACTGCAATAGCCTCTATTAACACGAAATTAGCATGAGTAAATTTATCTAAGCCAGCCCTGATAAAATGAAAATACACTGGGTAATGCTTAGTTAATGCAAGATAAATTATTACAGATACAAACTATTATTAACAATGGCTGACAACATGAATTACAAAAACTCACTAGGCTACAAATCAACACCTTACGCTACACAGTACAAGAAAAAATGCAATAACAGTTATACTCAAATTACACAGCTGCTAGATGGTTGGAGACTTCCTGAGCACTCACAGTAATAACAACTGTACAGGGGAGGACAGAGATGTGAACAAAATGAGGAGCAGATCTAAGTGGCCATGATGTAGAGACTGAGCTCATTATATAGGGGCCGGCAGAGCTTGATACAACTTGTAAGAAGGACGCGCAAATGAAGCCATGGGGACAAAGAGTTGACAATCCCGCTCTGAACAACAGAAAGGACGACTTACTCTACTATAATGGTAGAAGGGGGGGACTGAGGTAGAACACGCTCGTGATCAAACAGGCAGCACACTGTATGTTAGAATTACACAAAGGATGATGAAATCATAGGCTATGTAACACCTCCCCACAAAGAAAAAAGAAATTTACAAAGGAAATTTCTTATTACTCTAAAACAATCTGTCTAAAGTCTAGATAAGCAATCTGCAATAACATTTTCTTTCCCCTTGACATGTTGTATGTCTAATGAATAGTCCTGAAGAAGTAGACTCCATCTTGTCAATCTCTGATTTTTATCTTTAAACTTACTAAGGAATTTCAGTGGGTTATGATCGGTATAAATGACTATGGGGTCAAAACCAGAACACAAATAAAATGAAAAATGCTGTAAACCCAAAATCAAGGCCAAAAGCTCTTTCTCAATAGTTGAGTAGTTCTTTTGAAGTGGAGTGAACTTCTTACTGTAATAAGATACAGGGTGTTCAATACCCTGATCATCCTCTTGCAGCAAAACAGCCCCAGCTCCTGTATCACTTGCATCAACAGCCATCTTAAAAGGCTTAGCAAAATTTGGAGTAGCGAGCACTGGCTGACTTAATAGGATAGCTTTAAGTTTGTTGAAAGAGGATTCACAGTTATCGGTCCAGACAAATTTAACTCCCTTTTTCAGTAGGTCTGTAAGTGGTGATACAAGAATTGAAAAGTTAAGAACAAATCTCCTGTAGTAACCTACCATTCCCAAAAATCTTTGTAGCTCTTTCCTACTTTTAGGTCTGGGAAGTTCACTTATAACCTGAACCTTAGCTCCTGGTGGTGCAACATGTCCATCACCAATTACATACCCAAGGTACTGAACTTTAGCTTGACCAAACTCACACTTTGATAAATTAGCTACAAGATTAGCATGAACCAAACGCTCAAGAAATTTACTGACATGGCATAGGTGATCTTTCCAGTTGTCACTGAAGATTAATACATCATCAATATAAACAACACACCCTGCCAAACCCTCTGTTACAACATTCATGAGCTTCTGAAATGTGGCTGGTGCATTCTTCATACCATATGGCATTACAGAACATGCAAAAGTCTTTCCTAGTGTTACAAAACATGAGATCTCCCTAGCACGTTCAGTCATAGGTACTTGCCAGTATCCCTTTAACAAATCAAACTTACTTATGTACCTAGCCTTTCCGATCTTGTCTATGCAATCTTCCACACGAGGGAGAGGGTAAGTGTCTGTTTTGGTTATCTGATTAACACGTCTGTAGTCAATGCAAAGCCGCTGTGACCCACCTGGCTTAGGGACTAGAGTGACAGGAGAACTCCACTCGCTCTGACAGGGCTCAATCATCTTGTGATCCAACAGGTAGCCAAGCTCCTTCTGGATGAGAGGAACTTTCACTGGGTTCACACAGTAAGGAGGCAGTTTAATTGGCTTTGCGTCTCCAACATCGACATCATGCATCAACACAGTGGTTCTTCCTGGAGTGGCACGGAACACTTGCGGGTACTCCTGTAGTAATGCCGAAAACTCCTGCCTTTCCTCGGGAGGTAGATGAGAAAGCTTAGTCTGGTGATCATTCATGATATCAGGATTCTTCCCCAAACTATCACTCAGGCTCATACTGCATGGGAGAGCTTCACTTGCAGACTCGGGTGGAACAGCTACAGTGCAGACTGGATTATTTTCGTCCCGCCTGTGGTATAACTTTAGCATGTTGATGTGACATAGTTGCTTGTTCTTTCTACGATCTGGTGTGGCGATGACATAGCTGACATCACTGAGTTTCTTCTCCATGAAATAAGGACCACTAAACTTGGCTTGAAGAGGTTGCCCATGAACTGGTAGCAGAATCAAAACCTGATCTCCTGGCTGAAAGTGGCGTAACCTGGACTTCTTATCATACCAAGTCTTCATCTTCTCTTGAGCAGCTCCTAAATTCTCTCTCGCCAGCTGTAAAGCAGTGGACAGCCGTTCTTTGAACTTCATCACATATTCCAGCAGGTTGACGTCATTTTCCTCCGACAGCCAGCATTCCTTGAGTAGCTTAAGGGGTCCTCTTACTTCATGGCCAAACAGTAGTTCAAAGGGTGAGAAGCCCAGTGATTCATTTGAAGATTCTCTTGCGGCAAATACAACGAATGGAAGACCTTTATCCCAGTCTTTCTGATGTTCCAAACAGTATTTCTTGAGCATCAATTTGAGTGTTTGATGATATCTCTCCAACGCTCCTTGGGTCTGGGGATGGTAAGCTGAAGACGTGATCTGGGTGATGCCCAATTCTTTCAGAGACTGCTTGAAAACATTTGACATGAAATTACTTCCCCGGTCTGACTGTACCTCCTTGGGCAGACCAAACTTTGTGAAGAACCCTAGCATTTCCTTACCCACGTTCTATGCTGAGATATTTCTAAGTGGAATGGCTTCAGGATAACGAGTAGCCATATCAATCAGGGTCAACACATAAGAAAATCTGAAGAAGTCTTAGGAAGAGGGCCCACAATATCCACCAACACACGGGTGAATGGCGCCTCAAAAGGAGGAATGGGAACTAGAGGTGCAATCTTTTCGGTCTGATTACACTTCCCCACAACTTGACAGGTGTGACAAGACTTACAATACCAGGAAACATCCCTGAAGATACCTGGCCAGTAGAAGTGTTTCAAAATGCGTGCCACAGTCTTCCTCACTCCAAGGTGTCCTGCCAAACTGAAATCATGAGCCACTCTAATGATATCCTGCCTACAAACACGAGGGATGACAACTTGATGTACAACCTCCCATTCACAGTCGGCTGATGCTGTTGGGGGTCTCCACTTCCTCATAAGTACTCCTGACTTTATATAATAACAAGTAGAAGCACCAGCTGACTCTTCCTCACTGCAAGCAGAGTTAGCTAGACCTTTCAACTCAGGGTCAGCAACCTGCAACTCAACCAACTCTTGACGAGACAAATTATCAACACTACGGGGTACTGCCTCATCTGGTGAGTGGTCCAAATTAGCAAGAAAAGTGTCAGCTAGGATAACATCATCATCATCATTATCCTCTAAATCACCAGTAACTTTAGACTTAGCCCTAGTGACAGCACATGCAAGGAACACATCAGGGACATCACAATCCTGGGACGCAGCCACTGGCTCACTAGACAACTGAGGAGCTGGACACACTTGACTTCCACCAATATCATTTCCAAGTAAGAAAGTTACACCTGACATTGGGAGTGTCTCAACCAACCCAACCATAACGGAACCATTAACAAAACCAGACTCTAAATTCACTCTGCACAGAGGGACAGAGAAGTAATTATTCCCTACACCTTGTAGGATTACAGTTTCATTAGAGGAATTAACATTAGAGCCTAGAACACTGGTCAGCATAAGGGATTGGCAAGCACCTGTATCACGATATATTTTAACTGATTTCCTGTCATTACTGTCCAGAGGACTGACAAAACCATCAGACAGGAAATTAGCACATGAACTCTTGAGAGTGTCACCCACGTCACTGCTCAAAAGAGGAGCTTCATCATGAGGATTTAATTTACCCCTCAAAGCAGGTTCAGTTAACTCAGTCAAAGAAATCTGGGAACTCTCAAGGGTGGACACTAGACCAATTGGCTGAATATTTAAAGACTCCTTTTTGTTCACATCACGCTGTCTCCTGAAACATTTCTCCGTAGTATGACCAAGCTTACTACAATAAGTACATTTACTTTTCTGAAATCTAGAGGTGAAGCTGGTATTTACTTCCTGAGAAACATCATCTTTATTCTCTTTCCTGTTACCTGTACTCTGAGTAGAGGCAACGTACTTACTCTCAGCTTTCCTCTTTTCTTTAGAATATCTCTTGTGAGTGAGAACATATTCATCAGCTAAAACTGCAGCATCAGACAAATTATCTATTCTTTTCTCATCAAGATATAGGCTTACATCTTTATTAACACACCTCTTGAAGTCCTCCAGCAAAATCATCTGCTTAAATTTACCAAAATCAGAATCCACATTCTTAGAATTTAACCACTGCTCTAACAGATCTTCTTTGATTTTTGCATACTCAACATGGGATTGCTTATCTTGCTTGTAAGTTGTCCTAAAT
The DNA here is from genome assembly GCF_032717465.1 of Coenobita brevimanus. Classification (NCBI taxonomy): domain Eukaryota; kingdom Metazoa; phylum Arthropoda; class Malacostraca; order Decapoda; family Coenobitidae; genus Coenobita; species Coenobita brevimanus. The sequence continues at coordinate 24,929,601 of NC_137024.1, read as the reverse complement.
TTTACTCTATAAGCTTCAGGAACAAGCTCATAGGCCTTAAGAATCAAGCTCTTAACTACATCATAATTATCAGATTGATCCTGAGGCAAAGATGCATAAGTTACTTGAGCTTTACCGGTGAGAACAGTTTGAAGGAGTTCTGGCCAATACTTTTTGGGCCAATTGAAACCTGTAGCTACCCTCTCAAACAACTGAAAATACTTTGTTAAATCAGATTCATTAAAAGGAGGGACAAGTTTAACATTTTTAGCCACATCAAAATCATCAGAGCTAGATGATCCAGTTCCACCTTGTTTCATGCGATACTCATGGTCTGCCTGAATCCTAGCAAATTCAACTTGTGCCTCAGCCTCCTTAGAACGGGCCTGAAATTCAGCCTCCTTAGCACGAGACTCCGCCTCCTTAGCCTGAGCCTCCTGCAGGGCTAGCTGTAACTTAGCTAATTCAATCTGCGTTTGCTCATTTGGAGGCGTTACATTAAACAAGTTTTCATTAATCATGTTAACAATTTGATCTTTAGAATGATGAGAGCGAACAGCAATTCCCAATTGTTGAGCAACAAGCTTAAGTTCATTCTTTGTTCTGTTTTCTACATCACACACTGTTTGCACATTTGACAAAAAATCTTTGGCTTCATCAAGTGTAGTAATAGTAGACATCATGAATAAGTAACAGTCACAAAATATCAAGCACTATCCTTATGATAATATCCTGAATATCCTGATGAGAGGTCGCCAAATTTATGTTACGGAACAGAGAAAGATAATGTACACTTTAAGTGAGAATACTAATAATCACTACTGTCCCGTAAAGGTCCAGGTTCAAAATAAAAGAGTTAGGTAAAATTACAAGTTAAAGTTTAATGCTCAAACTAACAACAAAACATTCAGGACTCATAAGGATAATGTAATGGCAAAAACAGGTTAAATATATGGTTAACTGCAATAGCCTCTATTAACACGAAATTAGCATGAGTAAATTTATCTAAGCCAGCCCTGATAAAATGAAAATACACTGGGTAATGCTTAGTTAATGCAAGATAAATTATTACAGATACAAACTATTATTAACAATGGCTGACAACATGAATTACAAAAACTCACTAGGCTACAAATCAACACCTTACGCTACACAGTACAAGAAAAAATGCAATAACAGTTATACTCAAATTACACAGCTGCTAGATGTTTGGAGACTTCCTGAGCACTCACAGTAATAACAACTGTACAGGGGAGGACAGAGATGTGAACAAAATGAGGAGCAGATCTAAGTGGCCATGATGCAGAGACTGAGCTCATTATATAGGGGCCGGCAGAGCTTGATACAACTTGTAAGAAGGACGCGCAAATGAAGCCATGGGGACAAAGAGTTGACAATCCCGCTCTGAACAACAGAAAGGACGACTTACTCTACTATAACGGTAGAAGGAGGGGACTGAGGTAGAACACGCTCGTGATCAAACAGGCAGCACACTGTAGGTTAGAATTACACAAAGGATGATGAAATCATAGGCTGTGTAACAATATATATATATATATATATATATATATATATATATATATATATATATATATATATATGCTGATGTCTGTGAGCGTCATGCCTTGAGAGTAAATGTAGAGAAGAGTAAAGTGATGGTTATTGAGAGAGAAGGTGACTCCCAGTGTGCTGTCACAGTGAATGGAGAGAGACTGGAATTGGTGAGAGAGTTCAAATACTTGGGTAGAGTGATAGAAAAGAGAGGACAGTGTGCAAAAGAAGTTGAAAATAGAGTGACACAAGGAAGAAAAGTGGCTGGTGCAATGAAGGCCTTGATAAGAAACAGAGGCTTGAGTGTTGCAGCTGCACGAGGCTTACATGAGGGAGTGTTAGTGCCAGCTCTAACATATGGGTGTGAAACTATGGTGTGGCATGAAAATGAAAAGTCATGAGTAAGAGCAGTGGAGATGGGACTGCTGAGGAATGTATGTGGAGTACAGAGGGTGGATAGGATACGAAATAATGTGATTCGTGGAAGGTGTGGAGTGAGGAAGATGGTGGACACTAGAATCGAAGAGAGTGTCCTGAGATGGTATGGTCATGTGCAAAGAATGGATAACAATAGAGTGGTGAAAAAGGTATACCTGAGCGAATTTGAAGAAGGGAGGAGGCGAGGTAGGCCAAGGAGAAGGTGGAGAGATATGGTGGATGAGTGTTTGAGGAAGAGAGGTTTGGAAGTCGGTGAGGCTAGGAAACTGACAAGAGATCGAGCTGGCTGGATAAATTTTGTGAGAAGTGCGTGATCAGGGATTTTGGCACCCCTTGTGAGCATGGCAGCGTCCAGATTGACTTAGTGGGATACACTGTGTGAAGCTGCAAAATGTGGTGGATGTTTTTGGCGTATCCGGTGGAGCCATGATTCCGAGGGCTTGAATGATGAGTGAATGGAAGTGTGGCCTATTTCGATTGGGCAAGTTTGTGCTGTCTGGACATTGCTACTCCTCACCCTGCCCTTGGGTGGGAAAGGAGGTCCAGATGATGATGATGATGATGTATACAATAGAGAGAGAGAGAGAGAGAGAGAGAGAGAGAGAGAGAGAGAGAGAGAGAGAGATGCCAAAACTAACTTCACCGTGAAAAAAATGTAGGCATATACACACACATTATCTATACAGTATACATTGTTATGTCCACGTCCCACACTGCCACAGGCTTCAACAGCAGTAGTTCAGTATAGGAAGGACATCACCCAGAGAATTGTTCTTCTTAGGGTCAGCCTTTCGGTGTACAACAGCAGATCCTTACACACGATCAATGTAGGCGTAATAACACAGGCTTCTTGCATCCATTGTCTTTATTTTACCAGGTAATTATACTGTCTGCTTCGCAACTCAAGAGCTACACTAACGTCATTAGGCCACAAGTCAAACTAAACTGAAACTCCTTGAAATGCGTGGCTTTAACAGACACACATACGGTACTCCAGAATATCCCGGAAAATACCATAGTATCCCCGACAACAGGTTGAACCAGAAACAACGGAGTTCGCCCACGAGAATGCCGACACCCCCACTCAGACCCCACGGGGTAGCCGCCACTAGCCACCACCACTCCGGGCAACAACGACGCATGTCAGCCTGGGCCGTGCGCCCCTATGACATTCAACCACCACGCCGCCGCCACCGTAGGCGAAAGACACCACCTTCGCATGGCAGAATCACTGAGTTAGCTAGGGGTGGAGTCAGAAACAACACTCCAGGCAGCGCCCCTCTGGTAGAGACGATCTATGGTCGCTCCCACAGTGAATTGGTAGAGACGATCTATGGTTGCTCCCACAGTGAATTGGTAGAGACGATCTATGGTCGCTCCCACAAAGATTCGGTAGAGATGATCAATGGTCGCTCCCACAATGTCCAGGTAGTGACGATCAACGGTCGCTCCCTTAGGACCCCGGTCGAGACAATCAATGGTCGCTCCCACAACATCCAGGTAGAGATGATCAATGGTCGCTCCCTTAAATCCCCGGTAGAGACGATCAATGGTCGCTCCCACAACGTCCAGGTAGAGACGATCAATGGTCGCTCCTTTAGGACCCCGGTCGAGACAATCAACGGTCGCTCCCACAATATTCGGGTAGAGACGATCAATGGTCGCTCCCCCAAAATCCAGGTAGAGACGATCAATGGTCGCTCCCCCAAAGCTCAGGTAGAGACGATCAATGGTCGCTCCCTTAGCCCTCCGGTCGAGACAATCAATGGTCGCTCCCCCAAAGCTCAGGTAGAGACGATCAATGGTCGCTCCCCCAAAACCCAGGTAGAGACGATCAATGGTCACTCCCTTGGCCCTCCGGTTGAGATGATCAATGGTCGCTCCCACAGTGCTCGGGTAGAGACGATCAATGGTCGCTCCCCCAAAATCCAGGTAGAGACGATCAATGGTTGCTCCCCCAAAGCTCAGGTAGAGACGATCAATGGTCGCTCCCTCAGCACTCCGGTCGAGACGATCAATGGCCGCTCCCACAATATTCGGGTAGAGACGATCAATGGTCGCTCCCCCAGTGTCCAGGTAGAGACGATCGATGGTCGCTCCCAGGGTGTAGTGAGGAGAGGGACGTCTCCACAACCGGAGGCTGAACTTCAGGGGTCTCGCTCCAGAATATCCCGGAAAGACCTCCCTGTTTCCCCCGGTCTCTGTTCCCTACGCGTGGCCTTCGAGCAGACACACCTGTCGGGCCCCCGTGACAGCCGCTGCCGCAGCCCTCCCCTGACGGCGCCCCTGGTCGTGGGAGACTGCAGTCTGTCGCCTCTTCCGGCCCGCCCTAGGACACCCGGGCGAGACCTCACCAAGACCCCGCGACGCCGGGACCTGACCCAGAGGTTCCTAGACCTCTTCGGCCCCAGTCCTACGGGCCTTACGCCGGAGCCCAGTCCGGAAACCCCCGGACGCGAGAGGACGCCCTCGCGAGCCGCCCCGTGCCCTCTCAGCTCGCCCCGCCCTGACGACGCCCTCAGTCCGACCGGATCGCCGATGACGTGTCCTTGTTTCTTTCCATGAGGAAAATACGAGTGACCCTGTAACAATCGTGAAGTAGGTTAAGTGTGACTCCCTTTCTCTTAGAATAAGTATTGTGCAGTGACTTTATGTAATCTCCATTGGGGTAAATCAGAACACAATATCCAGTTGAAGGACGAGAATGTGGGTTGAGACCTAAAGTGAAAATACGTGCGAGTGTCACCCCGAATCTTTCTAAAGACATATCTCTAGAACCCGAAGAAAGACTAAAATATTACTGGAGTTCTATTGGCTAGTCTCTAAGTAATATGGTGAAATAGTATTTACGAGTATTCCGACTTTGTTACGCGTTGTGAAGCGAGAGTCTACATATACCTAGATGTGTAATGAATAAGTTTGTGCCTACAGAAACCTATTTCCACCAAAATATCAAGGAAGGCGAGTATTAACGATATTCCCCTCCTCCGCACGCTACTCCTAAAAACTCTCTCCATTCCTCGCTCCCGCTCTTAAAGCCAAAGTAAGAATCAGAGTTATTTGTCAAAGAATCTTCGCCAACAGAAAACACCTAAACTCCCCTTGTTAATATCGGGCATCCTTCAATATTACCATAACTATCTCCTCGCCGTTTTAAGTCACTCTCCGTGTCTCCCCTACCTCCTCCTGGTGGATCACAAACCCCCCCCCCTCCTCAGGCGCTCCGCGCGCACCTGTACTTACTGCACTCCTAGTACTAAGATTTGTTGTATTGTCATTAGTATCTAGAAAGCTAGTATCCTGCGAGATACACAATATTTTAGATAAGGTTTTTGTATTGCTCTATATTGTGTTGTAATGTCTGCTGAAGTGTCCTGTGTCTGACTGTGGTAATATACGTGTATGGTGTTGCCGAAGGTTTTTATGTCCTACCTCTCTTTATTGCACTAGCTCCGGTCTCGAAAGAGGACCCCGCTCCACGTTGGGTAAAATAGGTACGAGAAGTCGAGCCTAATTCTACCCAGCATTACACTCCTCTATTCTCCCTCCCTTTTATCACTCTCCTTGCTTCTCCAACATCCTAGGACGTGCTGCTACCTGCTCCTAGCAACAACAATTACCAAATCGGAGACATCTAAAAAATTCCAGTTTCCTTAAATTATGTAGCTCTCTAAATTCTTTAGCATACAAACTGAAAGTAAATTGCATAATTTAAATAACCCATATAAACATTACTGAGAAAATAAAAAAGGAATTAGAGTGAATGCATAACTTTACAAAGTACCTCCACCCACAGCAGCAGGCTATCTGGCAACTCTGACAATGGAAAAAAGCGAGAATCGTCGGGAATTCCCCAGCACTACCTAACTAGCAATCCAACTTCTTTATATATATATATATATATATATATATATATATATATATATATATATATATATATATATATATATATATATATATTTTGTTAAGAAGCGGGATTTCGTCTGGAAGTTTCTCACTGTTTCCTGATGTTTCTCGTACCGTAGTTCCGTTACGAGTCAGAGTTGCCAGTTAGTCTGCTGTTTGTGAGCATAGTTATTTTGTAAGTTATACATTAATTTCTGTGCTCTTTTTCTCAATAATGTTCTGTTTATGTGATTGCTTATCAGATTATGCAATTCAGTTTAAGCTTGTATGCTACATAATTTAGAGTGTTATGTAGTGTAAGTGAAATGTGTGCTTCCGCCACCAGACCCCCCACCCCAATACGGAGCCGCAGCCCCACCCCCACCCCAGGAGGACACCATAGTGGGCCAGGTGAGCACGATGCCATCCCAGAGCGAGACGGGCTCAGGTGCGCCCCAACCTTGTGTCCCTCTTCCCCTCAACCTGCCCAACCACGACGTCGCAGGGATGGGAGACTACTTCTCAGCCAGACCAGCCCTTGTCAGGATCGGGGTGGGACTGTTCCAGATTCAGTCCCAGGCAGCACCGCAGTAATGGCCACAGGACGTACTGGAGACGGAACAGCCACTGTATGTCCCTCAGCTGTTTACCCCTGCAGCACCGTGACAATGGCCACTGTACGCATCGGGGAAGGAATGGCCACTGTACGTCCTTCTGCTGCAGCTACATCTGGAGCCCGCCTTGGTGTGATGGCCACTGTATGCACACCGACAGGCAAAGGTAGGAGGAGTGGAACCGTGATGACAGCCACTGTACGCGTCAGGGGAGGAAACAGCCATTGTACATCCCTCATCCACCTCCTCCTCCTCCTCCTACGGTGGTACCACCGTGGTAACGGCCACTGGACGTACAGGGGAGGAAACGGCCACTGTACGTCCCTCAGCTACTTCCTGTTGGGAAGGCAAACCCGAGGCGATGGCCACTGTACGTGCCGGGGAGGGAACGGCCACTGTACGTCCCTCATCTGCCTCTTCCTCCTTCAGAAGCAGCACCGCGGCAATGGCCACTGTACATGTCGGGGAAGGAACGGCCACTGTACGTCCTTCTGCTGCTATCCCAAGGGCCTGTGGAACTGCGATGACAACCACTGTACCCTTTGGGGAAGGGATGGCCACTGTATGCCCTTTGTCCACAGTCTTGAGGACTCTCCTGGAGGAGATGGTCCCTTGCGTGGCCCATTCTCCACCTGGCGACTGAGCGGGACCCCCTTCTGTCTCTCCCTCCAGGTGTGGTTCCCTGGAGATGCGTCCATCCCAGGAGTGGTGGCAAGGCCTGGTCACTGAAGGCGGGATCCACGCCCTCCAGCCTGCCCCTGGATGGTGCTGGGTCCTGACGGATGCCACACGGATGAGGTGCCGCAGCCAACCCCTGATGGCACCCCTAACCTAGAGGTGACTGCAGTCCCAGGCCTCCGAAGACCAGTTCTCAGACCCCAGGGCAGGACCGCCCTGGCCCCACACACCGTCGGCCCTCCGCCCGGAGTAAGAAGTGGCAGGCCCGACTCCTGACGCTGTTTGGCCCCAGCCCCGAAGGCCTCTCACCAGGTCGAGGCCCTGACAAGAAAGGGCCTCCCTGCATCCCAGACCAGAAACGTGCCCAGGCTGTGACACCCCCAGGAGCCGTCCCGTGCCTACTGCAGGAGGGCTCACCTGTAGGGCTCCCTCCGACTCCTGGGCACCATCTCGACTAAGCCCAGACCTTGGCAGCCCAGTGACGACACAGTGAGATCCCAGTGTCGTGTCAGAGACTTGGCAGTGACAGTGCCCGTGTATTCTAAAGACAGTGAGACAGGAACACCACCAGTAAAGTGTCTCAAACCTAGCATACTCAGTGTGCTGTGTCAGTGCCTAAGTTCCCAGGACTAGAGCAATATACAAGTGTGTGGCGATACTTAAGTGCAGCAGACCAGTGTACTACATAAAGACTGAGGAGATAAACTGTATTAACACTGTCACCATACCTATGTAATATTCTCCCGTACAATAACTCAGGTATAATCACAGTGTCTGTGTGACGTGATTTTATTGTTAATTAGCCTGTCACTCTACCTGTTCCACACCTAGTGCACCACTGTATGTATATTGTAAGGGAAATTGGATTAAGGCAATATATGTGTTAAGGTGTCTTTCCGAGTTTTTATGCCCTGTTCCTTTGTAAGTGTTCTATTTCCGGTCTAGAAAGAGGACCCCACTCAGACGCTGGTGTCTTTAGGACAAGAAGTTGGCCTAAAAACACCCAGCATAACACTGGTGGCCAGCGGTGGTTCTGGATCTGATTAGAGCACGGAGGAACAAATAGGGAAACCTAGCACAATGGCGGCCAAACCACATATCCAATTGCCAAAATTCAACCCCAAACAATACGACATCAATGTGTACTTGGCTATGGTAAGACCCATACTGGACATAGGGTTTGAAATGACAGGGAGAAAATTGTCGTCACCCTGCCACACCTGGGCAAAATTGTGGCAAGCATAGCCACGAACATCGTCCTGGGACTAAAATGGGACCAATGCACACATATCGTGAAGCAGGCAGTTACGCCTTCCTTGGGCAGGGTTGTCACTTTGTTGCAACTGGATACCCTCATGTACGACGGTAGCCTCGATAACACATTCATCCAGGCCCGGCAGCTCATCATCGCCGCCTACCCGGAGGCCAACGCAGCCACCCGGGATCAACATATATTCAATACCCTGCTGAGGATCCTCCCGAGCACAGTCAGGGAACGCTTCACAATCTATGATCCCTCGGGAGACCTGGACCAAGACCTACAGCTTGTACGATGCCTCCTTGCCGCGTGCCCCACACCTCAACTAAGAAATGGAGTCAGCAAGTTCCCCACAAACAAGGAGGTGCTGCAAAAGCAATGGATGCCCCCAACACAACCCACTACGTAGCCGTCACCTACCAGACCAAGGGCACACCCTCCGTAGAAACGTCCCAACCCCAGAGAAAACTCCAACTTGATATCCATAAATCTGAGGGAATTCGACGTCTGCAGTCGCAGCTGCCCTCTGCATGACATACGTGAGCAGCTGAAAGCCGCACGACGCAGGGCAGCTCCACAAGGGCGCCGGAAGGTATCATCCTTGGACAACAATGCTCCGGAAGATGACGCTCCACTCCTTTCCTAGACAGACCTCAGGGAAGTGGAGCCTGATGAGGAGAGCGCCATGCAACAGATGGATTTTCAGGTCCACCCCTGCATCTCCCCACAGTGGTGGGGGCCACTTCACATAAATACTGACCCCAGTCTATGACAAGATGAGGCTGAATGGGATCAAGGCAAGACTATTGGTCGACACAGGAGCAGCCAGATCCTGCCTCTACTCACATTTTTACTCCCTCCACAGCTCCGCCTTTGGCTCCTTTCTCCCCACTTCAGCCCACCTCATAGACGCGGGGGATGACCCCCTGCCCATCTGTGGGGAAACCCGGGACCTGCAGACTGAAACCCACCAACAAGTGTCCATGAGACATCCCTTCATTGTCTTCGATTCTACATGCCGTGCATACGACAGCTACTTGGGGCTGGACCTCCTACAGAAGCTCCACGCCAACATCGACTGCCACAAGTGCCGCCTCCAGTTTCGTCCAGTCCCCCTCCCAACCAGCCACGCAGCATGTGCTCCCCTCCACCCTTGACACCCCCCATTCCTTCTCCCCCTCAACCACTCTACACATGCACATCTCCACCGGTGCTCCCCACTTAACCTACCACTACACCTTCCCACCATTCTCCTTCTTCTTCCTCTCCTACCTCCCCTCTACCTTCAACTTTTCCTGCCACCATCGCTTCCGTCGTTACCTTCCCCCCAACCACGAGGCTTGGTTGCAACTAAACAGGTCCAGCAGTACCTCCATACTATTCTCTCCCAACTTACCATCCGGGCCCCTTTCATCATGTTTACTATCTCCCACATTCCTCCCTCCCCACGTCTGAGCAGTGAGAATTGCCAACCTCATCGCCACACCACTTACCCTCCCTCGAGGTTTAGTAGTAGGGGATATGGAGGGAGCCGAGCCTTGTGACACCCCCTCCCCCTCTCCTGCCGCTCTACCTACTCTACCTGAACACCTTTCCACCCACCAAGCAAACAGCCTCCGACAACACCTCCTGGACTTCCAAGACCTTTTTTCATCTGGCCCAGCGGACATCGGGCACATCACCTACCTGAGCCATGAAAATCACACCACGGGACCACCCATCCGCCAACCCTCACGACGGAAGAACCCTAAGCAATGGGCAGAGGAAGATCGACAGGTCCAGGACATGCTAGATGCCGGCGTCATTTCCCCCTCCACCAGCCCCTGGTCCTCCCTGTCATACTCGTTGGAAAAAAGGATGGCACCACTCGGTTCTGTGTCGACTACCATACTCTCAATGATGTGACCACCAAGGACTCCATCCCCCTACCCAGGATAGACGATTCCCTCGACTCACTACACGGCTCTTCACGGTTTTCCACCCTCGACCTACAGTCAGGGTATTGGCAAGTCCCCGTCCATCCAGAGGACAAACAGAAAACAGCCTTCTCCACCAGCAACGGCAAACAATATGAATTCAACGTCCTCCCTTTCAGACTTTGCAATGCCCCACCCACGTTCTCCCATCTAATGGAGTCAGTCCTCAGTGGCCTGACCTGGGAGATCTGCCTGGCATATCTGGATAATGTCATTGTGTTCAGCCGAACCTGGGCTGACCATTTCCGCTGCCTCAAACAGGTATTTACACAAATACACCAGGCTGGACTAAAACTCAAGCCTTCAAAGTGTGTCCTAACCAAAAGATCCGTCTCCTTCCTAGGACACGTGATCGGAGCTGAGGGCATCTTCCCTGATCCTGACAAGTTGCACGCCATCTCTGACCACCCCCTTCGTAAGGACGTCCACGAGGTGCGCGCCTTCCTTGGATTGACCTCTTATTACAGGCATTTTGTCAAAGGTTTTTCCGACATTGCCAAACCCCTGCATGACCTCACAAGGAAGGGCGAGCCTTTCATTTGGACTGAGGCCCGGGTCGTGGCCTTTAGCACTCTGAAAAACAAACTTGTCTCAGCCCTGATTGTTGCTTTCCCCAACTGCAACCTACCTTTCCGTCTGTACACTGACGTATCTTTAGTTGCCATCCGTGCCGTACTCACACAGGTGCAGGACGGGTGGGAACACATCTTCGCCTGTGCCAGCCACACCCTCAACCAGGCTGAGAGAAATTACACTGCCACTAAACGCGAGTGCCTGGGCATCATATGGGCTTTAGACTATTTTCGATCGTACATTTCAGGCACCCATGTTGTCACTGACCATCAATCTCTCCAGTGGCTGCGACAATCCCAACACCATCAGCGCACAATTAATTTGATGAAGAGAAGCGCTAGAGGAGTTTGATTTTGAAATGTCATATCGACCTGAGAAGCTACATACAAACGCTGACGCTCTATCCAGCCTACCCATTAATTTCATCTGCACCAACACAGACCTCATCCAAATGTGGCAGGCCGAGCAACACCTCCCATGGGTACCACTGCACACCTTCGCCAAATTATACCAACACAGTGAACACCTGTTTAACCAAGACGGCCACATAGTTCTAGACCCCAACGCCGCTCATGACACCATGGTTCACCTCCACGCTAACAACGGCATCCACCTCGGCACCAAAAAACTACTACAAGTTTTCAATGATATGTACTGGACACCCAGCCCCTCCATCATTGCCAAAAACATCATCCAAACATGCCGAGCCTGCTCCTTAGGGAAAGATATCACTCGCATGGCTGGACCCATGGGAAAAATCACTGCACACAAACCATGGCAATTACTGTCAGTCAACGTAGTCGGGCCCCTACCACCCAAAGCAGGATACATGTACATCATTACTTTTGTAGTACATCATTACTTTTGTAGACTTTTACTCCAAATTCCTCATCGCCTGCCTCGCGAAAGAACACAACGCAGTGACAGTAGCCGATGCATTGTTTCACCACGTTTTCCCATATTTCGGGATTCCCCAGGCCCTACATTTTGATAATGCACCCGAATTCACCGGCAGGGTCTGGGATGAATTAGCCATTCTATTTGGTTATCAACTATCCCACTCTTCCCCCTACTAGCCCTAAGGAAATAGCATGTGCGAGAGAAGCCATCAATCCCTTTTCAACCAGGTGCGTGCCCAAATTATACAAATGGGCAATGAAGATTGGCCAGCCCATGTGAAAATCGTTCAGTGAGGTCTGAACACATGCTCTAGGGATGATGGGGTCACCCCCACGAGCGAGTTTTCGAGGAAGCTCTGCTCCTTCTGCCCCTTTGCCAGCACCTTCAACCTCCTCCCCTGCCCTCCACCACCGACCCCCTACACCACCTCAAGAGGCAGCTCCACCACCTTCAACAACAGCAAGACTTACAACCAGACACAATCACCTCCAACCCCTACAAACTGGGAGACTGTCGTCATAGCACACCTACCTACCCCAGACAAGGTATCTCCCCGATTCGAAGGCCCCTTTACCATCATCAGAGTCCCTAACCCATATCAAGTTATCATTCAGCATCATGGGCATACACGCACGTATTGCAACCAACACGTGCGCCCCTTCCAACTCACTGACAATAACACCCCACCAAACCGTGTGCCCCACACCTCCCATCGCGCCGCGCCATCCTCTCCTCCCTCCAAGAAACCAGCCACTGACTCATGCCTACTCCTTCTCACCTTCCCCCTCCGCCTCACCCACCACAACCCCCTCCCCCACTGCACTTTTACCTGATCCACCACCAGCCTCCTCTGATTCCAGGACATCACCATCCTCCCCACCTAGCACACCCCACACTGCCGTCTCACCCTCACCTCCTCCTCCACCCCACAACTTTCCATCACTGACCCACACCCCTAACAACTCACCAATAACACATCACTCCACAAGAACTCCCGCCCCCACCACCACGGAAACAACCACCCGCACCACGCAGCCACGACACACATCCTCACCCACCCCCACTTCCCCCGTCCCCACCTCCTGCAGCGCCTCACCTACGAGCCGCCCATGTGCAGCAACACCACCCGCCTCACGCACCGCCCACACACCCTTACCTTCCCATCCCTTACCCACCGATCACACCCAATATAAATGCCACCCCTCATCACACACACCACCTCACTGACCCTCCCACAACCAAAACCAAACACCTACACCACCACATGGCCTCACAGCCTCACCCCCCACGCCCGTCCTCACTACCACCACCATTAGATCCGGATGCCTCTCACGCCCACCAGCCAGATACACCCCTACGCCCTCTCCTACACCACCGACATCACCACACTCAGCCCCAGACACGACACACAGCCCCAATACTACCCCCATCACACTCAACTTACATCAGGCAAGGTGGAAAATTTCACCGAGCCAATTCCCCAGAGGGAACCGCCGCTCCTACCCTAACCTCCCCCATAAAAGCCCAAGGGCCTCACCCCTGGCCAGCATACAGCTACAAGGTCCACACCAAGCACCACCACCAGAGATGAGAGTCCAACACATCGTATGGCATTTCCCACACGTGCCTGGACAGAGAGTATGAGGGACACGTCAACTCCTCCGCAGCCTCCACCACACTCCACACACTTCCAGACTCTGTGTTACATTCAACCCGCATCAAGAACCCAACCACATCACTCAACACTGGACCTCCTTCCTCCAGCACGTCACACCTACAAACCAGACCTCCACCACAAGCACATACCACCTCCAGTCACGGGGCTGTGACTTTTTCAACGCGGATGGTGGTGAAATGCGTGCCCCCGCCACCAGACCCCCCACCCCACTATGGAGCCACAGTCCCACCCCCACCCCAGGAGGACACCACAGTGGGCCAGGTGAGCACAACACTGGCCCAGAGCGAGACAGGCTCAGGTGCACCCCGACCTTGTGTCCCTCTTCCCCTCAACCTGCCCAACCACGACGTCGCAGGGATGGGAGACTACTTCTTGGCCGGACCAGCCCTCATCAGGATTGGGTTGGTACTGCTGCAGATTCAGTCCCATGCAGCATCGTGGTAATGCCCACAGGACGTACCGGGGAGGGAACAGGCACTGTATGTCCCTCAGCTGTTTCCCCCTGCAGCACTGTGATGACAGCCAATTTATGTGTCGGGGAAGGAATGGCCACTGTACGTCCTTCTGTTGCAGTCAAATCTGGAGCCTGCCTTGGTGTGATGGCCACTGTATGCACACTGACAGGCAAAGGTAGGAGAAGTGGAACCACAACAATGGCCACTGTACGCATTGGGGAGGGAATGGCCACTGTACATCCCTCATCCATCTCCTCCTCCTCCTCCTACGGGAGTAGCACCACAGTAACGGCCACTGGACGTATTGGGGAGGGAACGGCCACTGTACGTCCCTCAGCTACTTCCTGTTGGGCAGGCAGACCTGCAGCGACGGCCACTGTATGCGCTGGGGAGGGAACAGCCACTGTACATCCCTCATCTGCCTCTTCCTCCTTTGGGAGCTGGACCGCGGCGATGGCCACTGTATACATCAGGGAAGGGACGGCCACTGTACGCCCTTCATCCACAGTCCTGAAGGCTCTCCCGGAGGAGAAAGTCCCTTGCGCCTCCCACTCTCCACCCAGCAGCTGTGTGGGACGCCCTTCCGTTTTTCCCTCCAGGTGTGGTTCCCTGGAGGTGCCGCCGTCCCAGGAGTGGTGGCGAGGCCCGGTCGCTGAAGGCGAGATCCACGTCCTCCAGCCTGCCCCTGGATGACGCCGGGTCCTGACGGACGCCCCACGGACGAGGTGCCGCTGCCAACCCCTGATGGCGCCCCAACCTAGAGGTGACTGCAGACCCAGGCCTCCCAGGGCCAGTCCTCGGACCCCAGGGCGGGACCGCCCTGGCCCCACTCACCGTTGACCCTCCAGCCAGAGTAAGAAGCAGCAGGCCCGACTCCTGATGCTGTTTGACCCCAGCCCCAAGGGCCCTCACCAGGTCAAGGCCTTGACAAGAAAGGGCCTCCTTGCAGCCCAGACCAGAAACGCGCCCGGGCTGTGACACCCCCAAGAGCCTTCCCATGCCTACTGCAGGAGGGCTCACCTGTAGGGCTCCCTCTGACTCCTGGGCGCCATCTTGACTAAGCCCAGTGACGACACAGTGAGATCCCAGTGTCATGTCAGAGACTTAGCAGTGACAGTGCCTGTGTATTCTAAAGACAGTGTGACAGGAACACCACCAGTAAAGTGCCCCTAACCTAATGTACTCAGTGTGCTGTGTCAGTGCCTAAGTTCCCAGGACTAGAGCAATATACAAGTGTGTGGCGATATCTAAGTGCAGCAGACCAGTGTACTATACAAAGTCTGAGGAGACATACTGTATGAACAGTGTCACCATACCTATGTAATATTCTCCTGTACAATAACTCAAGTATAATCAAAGTGTCTGTGTGATGTGATGTATTATTGTTAACTAGCCTGTCAATATACATTGTATGTATATTGTAAGGGAAATTGGATTTAAGGCAATATGTGTTAAGGAGTCTTGCCGAGTTTTTATGCCCTGTTCCTTTGTAAGTGTTCTACTTTCGGTCTAGAAAGAGGACCCCGCTCAGTCGCTGGTGTCTTTAGGATGAGAAGTTGGCCTAAAAACACCCAGCATAACAGTAAGAAAGGTCTGGCATGTTTTGAATGTCTCCGAGTTGGTAACTGTTGTAACCATTGCTCCCTTCGGGAATGCATGAGATCTGTGGAGAAATGTAGAACACTCTAGAATATGAGAAGCTTGTATAAAAGGATAGGGAAGAGTCTAGAGAAGGTTCAGTCGAGTTTCAGTTCAGTTTGAGTGTAGTGCAGTGTCAGTGTGCAGTGTAGTTTGTATACATTCGGTACTTGTGAAAATAATGAAGTGAAGTTGGAAAGCATTAAGTGTAATTATTTGGAAAATGAAGACAGTGAACTTAAGAACCCAGGGTTTATTTTAACCTCAACTGATCTTGTGTACTGTACATCAAAAGGCTGACCAAAGGAAGAACAACTCACTGGGCAACGTCCTTCCTGTACTGAATTACTGCTGTTGAAGCCTGTGGCAGTGTGGGACGGGGACGTAACACTGGTGTCAAGAGTGTGGATTTTTAGAAAGTGCTGCAGTGAGTCTAATCTTCGATATGGAGCAAGGGGGTGTGCAGACAAGGTCCCGAGCTGGGCAGGAGGAGGAAATGTCCCTGGTGACAATTGTGGAGCTATTACAGGCACAGAATGAAGGTAAGAAGGAACTCAAAGAACAATTACAAGCACAAAGTGTATATAATACAAACACAGAATGATGGACAGAAAGAACTCAAAGGACAACTACAGGCACAAAATGAAATAATCAAAGAACAATTGCAAGCACAGAGGGAACAGCTTGAAGAGGCATTACAGGAGCAGCAAAGGGAATTACAACTGAGGATGCAAGGACAGCTAGATGCTTTCATGGGGGAAAAGAAGGAAGAACAGGAACAATTGAAGGAGGAGGTATACACTGAGCTATGCCAGCAGAAGTATGAGGTAAGCAGTAATCAGACCGAGTGCAAACATCATGTAGATGACCAGTTGAAGTCAATTAGTGGGGAAATAGTGATGGAATGCAAACAGCATTTGGACAGCCAGTTGAAGATTAGTGAGGGAATTGTGCTGGAGTGCAGACAACATGTAGATAACCAGCTGAAGCATGTAGTTGACCATGTGAAGATAATCATTGAGAAAATTGAGGCTGTAGAGAAATATTGCACTGCTGACCCTCAGGTTAGTGTACAGGGAGCATATGAAAGGAATGAACAGTGTATGGTGAATCTTGATGGATCCCAAGCATCTTGAGATAGTATAACAGGGTTGAATATTCAGAATGTTAAGTCCTGGCCTTAATTATGATGCCCCAGTTTTTAGGCCCCAAACCAGTAAAGTGCATGGCTATAGTGGGGCCCAATTAAATAGAAACCCCAGGAATTTGATGGCAGAGTATCTTGGGAAGCTTATCGTGCACAGATTGAGTTACTTGCTAATCAGAATGATTGGGATGATAGGCAGAGAGGGGGTGCAGCTTGCTACTAGCCTTAAGGGTGTCGCAATGGAAATTCTGGGCCAGATGTCAGTAATGAAGAGGAACAGTTATCAGTCCCTAGTAGAAGTGCTGGAGTGCAGATATGGAACGATGTACCAACTGAAGTTTACAGAGCAAGATTCCAGAGCCATGTACGGGCTCAAGGAGAATCCCTACAGCAGCTTGCTCATGACCTGGAAAGTATGGCATACAAGGCATACCCTGGAGCAGCACCTAACCTGTTGGGTATTCTTCTGAGGGACCAGTTCATCGATGCTCTTGATAATGCAAAGTTGAAAGTGCAAGTGATGCAGGCACAACCAGAAACATACACGAAACACTAGCCAGGGCTCTAGAATTTGAGTCCTACGTCAGATCCAGTACATTCACTTTTCAGGCCGGTCATAGTGCAGGATTCAAGGCAAGAAAGGGGCAGGTATGTAAAACGGAAAAATCTGAAGGAAGTTGCTGGAACTGTGAAAAGCCAAGGCATAGAAAAGAGGACTGCTACAAGTGGAAGAAGGAACAGGAGAAGACTGGAGGAGGTTGCTGGTTCTGTGGAAAGCTGGGACACAAGAAGGAGGATTGTTACAAATGGAAGGAGCAAGTACACAGCAGTGCAAGAAAATCTTCCGTTGGCCATGTAGTGAGGTGGAACACTTCAGTTCTGAGTGTCCAAAGAAGAAAAAGGAGGATAAGAAGATGGGTGCAAAAGACCGAGAACAGTGGAGGCTGGTGTCATGGGGCAACCACCAGCTGGCTTTTCCCTAGTAGCCCCACCACCGAGAAAATGCAAAAGAACTGCAATCAACAGTGTCCGAGCAGACGGAAGGATAGACGGAAAGAAGTGTTCCCTGGTGACTGATTCAGCCTCAGTGCAGACTTTTTTGAGGCTTGATGTGTTACATCATTGGTATCTGCCTGAGTCATCAGAACAACTGTGTGGTGTATATGGGCACCGTGCAGAATTAAGGGGACCCCTGGATGTCCGGATTCAAGTGGGAGGGCAAGAGGCTACTCTTCCAGTCTACGTGGCCGACATGGAGGATCCTTGCCTTCTGGGTCTGGACTTTCCGATGTCTGTGGGATGTGAGCTGGACTTCTACTCCATGAATCTGATGGTTCGAGGAAGGTCGGTTCCTGTCACGGCACTGAGATGTACCAGTCCTGGTGGTGAGGTGAGGGCATTCTGCACTACAGTGATATCCCCAAAATCAGGACTACTGCTCCAGTGCAAGATGAGTGGCTTTATTGACAGCTGTCTAGGGATAGAGGAACTTGATGTACGGTGCAAGACGAAGGCTGGAATGATGGTGGGGAGAACTTTGGTGGAAACAGGTGCAGGTGAAGTGCTGGTTGTGGTGGCCAATTTCTCCCATGAGCCACAGAGGATTGGTGAGGGAGAAATTGTGGGATTGTGCCAGGCGGTGGAACCTGAGTGGCATTAGAGGAAGGCCTGTAAAAGGAGCGTAGTCAAGGAAGACAAGTACCTGCCAGACCACTTACAAGACCTTTTCTCAAGGAGTTGCCAATACCTAGTTGGCTCACAAGTGCTGAAGCTGAGGCAGCTGCTGACGAAGATTGCTGATGTCTTCTCCACCGAAGACTTAGACCTGGGGTGCACTGATCAGGTGGAGCCTAGTATAGACACCAGGGATCACCGCCCAATTAAACAGCCAGCGTGGATGATGGCACCAACCCAATGGCAAGAAATGGAGAAGATGATGGAGAATCTCCAAAGTTCAGCAGTCCCTGGGCATCAGCAATGGTTCTGGTAAGGAAGAAGGATGGCTCAGTAAGGTGATGTGTAGATTATTGAGCCTTGAATGAAGTGACAGTGAAGGATGCTTACCTCTTGCCAAGAATTGATGATGCCCTGGATGCTCTTTCAGGTGCCAAGGGGTTCTCCACCCTAGACACGAAGGCAGGATATCATCAGGTCAAGGCTGCAGAGAAGGGCAAAGAGAGAACAGTCTTTTCATATGGGCGGGGTTTATTGCAGTTTAAAGTAATGCCATTTGACTTATGCAATGCCCCACCTACTTTTGAGTGTCTCATGGATCACGTACTTGAAGGCCTGCACTGGAAGACAGCTCTCATCTATCTGGACGTTGTAATTGTGTTTGGATGGCCCTTCGACCAGATTTTGGATAGGGTGTCAGAGGTGCTGAACAGGATCCACACAACACACCTCAAGCTGAATCCCAAGAAGTGCTACCTGTTTCAGAAGGAAGTGAAGTACCTGGGACACATTGTTGGTGAGGGTGACGTCCGTACTGACCCAGAGAAGGTGGCAGCTGTGGAAAACTGGCCAGTTCCAACTTGTGTGAAAGAGTTATGGAGTTTCCTGGGCTTGTGCACCTACTATCGGCGTTTTATCAAGGACTTTGCAACGATAGCTGCACCTCTTCACAAGCTGTTTGGGAAGAAGCAGAAGTTTGCATGGACAACACTGACTCAGAAAACCTTCAACGAACTCGAGCATGCGTTGGCCAGTGCTCCAGTATTTCCATACCCTGATCAGACTGTGACACTAGAGACTATGGTATTGGTAGAGTCCTGTTGCAGAAGAACGATGACGAGGTGTGTGTGGTGGCATACTACAGCAAGAAGCTCAGCCCACTGGAGTGGAACTGCTGTACGACCCATAAGGAGCTCTTGGCAGTGATGAAGAGCTTTGATTTCTTCCATCCCTACTTGTATGGGTCCTACTTCATCATCAGGACAGACCATGCAGCACTGAAGTGGCTGAAAACGTTAAAGAATCCAGAAGAACAACTGGCACGCTGGCTCGGGAAGCTGGACCAGCACAATTATGAGATGCAGCACTGTCCTGGGTGGGTACATGGCAATGCTGACACCCTGAGTCGTTGGTCTTGCGACCCACAGTGCCAGCAGTGTAGTAAAAATGAAGACCATAGCAAGAAATGCATCAGCTGCAGAAGATCTGAAGAAGATGCAGATTTTCAATCAGTGCTAGAGTGGCTGCAGTAGAGTACAGTGCAACCATCTTGGGAATAAGTTTCCAGGTCAGCCCTCCGGTCAAGAACTACTGGAGTCAGTGGGACCATCATTGCTTGAACGGAC
>NC_137024.1:24231569-24309432 GCF_032717465.1 Coenobita brevimanus | reverse complement strand
GAAATGGTGCATGATACTGACCATGTCAACATTCTGCAGCTACAATTATGTTTGTTTCTCCGACGTCCCCAGCCCAAAAAGTCCACTTGACTTGAAACTGATTTCTTTTAAAAAATTATGGGAGATAACAGAATAATGTACCAATATTTTTTAAGTAGATAAAAATGTCATAAGTGGACAGAAGACGCCTATTATGGCCACCTGTGTGATTTTTAGGGGAAATATTGTTGC
Organism: Coenobita brevimanus; assembly: GCF_032717465.1. Lineage (NCBI taxonomy): Eukaryota > Metazoa > Arthropoda > Malacostraca > Decapoda > Coenobitidae > Coenobita > Coenobita brevimanus. The sequence continues at coordinate 24,309,201 of NC_137024.1, read as the reverse complement.
GATTTTTTTTTTCAAGAACGTTACCTCAATCAAATGTAAAAAGCTATATGTTCCATATATTTGATTTAGGTTGATTCTGGATATGGTATATTTATACTACATAACATTTCCAAACTACTGGTATGTGTTTCATTAGTATTGCAATTTGGGGGTTTGGCCAGATCTGAGCGTAACCTGACCGGCTTATGAACTGAGGCTTGTTTGTGGTAGTATTAAAGTACAGAGACTTGCGTATCAGGCGTCCTGTCCATTCACAGGTAAATTCAATTACACAATCTACTGTAACTCCACCTACATCAGTAGAGGGCAAAAAGGGTCACTTACTAGTATCTCATGACAACTCTATCAGTGACATAATGGCTGACTCATCTACGTCTCATTTAACTGCCTCAAATATCTGAATAAAATTTTGCAACACGCGGAGATGAAACGAGCAGTGGCAAAATGGTGTACAATTCTATTGCCGCACGAATTCGCGAAAGCCATGTTGTACGTGTGAAAGCAGGAGTGAATGTATTAACCTTACCTGAGACGTGTTGTGTGAATGGTTTAACAAATGGGTCAGCCTTGTGTTCCGTGTCGGAGGATAATTTGTGTTGCCTTTAACTACTTAATGTCACCAATGCTTAAGGTTACCAGATTTATTGGTGCTAAAAGCGGGACGCGCGCGTGCGTGTGTGTGTGTGTGTGTGTGTGTGTGTGTGTGTGTGTCTATATAGATAGATGGATAGACAGACAGATAGATATAGATAGATAGATAGATAGGTAGATAGATAGATATAAATAGATATTGACTAATGTGACAGCGACCGCTGCTGCGCTACACCTCAAACTGAGGCTGCTAATCAAACATTATAACTCCGAACATACCGTACGGTTCAGTGAATGGGTCGACCACAGTTACCAGCTAGTGAGCATTACAGATTTTATATTAATAATTCAGTATTTCATTTGGTTAGGATTATGCATAATTTTTCTAATTCATCCTAATTTCATAAAAGAAGGTCATGTTATATCTAATGTAAGAGAAAGTGTCTAAAAGCGGGACACTTAAGATATTTTGCTAAAAAAGCGGGACATTCTTCTCACAATTAAAAAAGCGGGACACACGTCCAAAAAGCGGGACTGTCCCGCCTAAAAGCGAGACTCTGGTCACCTTACCAATGTTTCACTAAAGCTTAAAAGTGGAACAAAGACTGGCGATTTCCTGGTGTACTCATCGGCCATAAAGGTGTGCCAGGATATACTGTACCATTCTCTGTAACTGCTAAGGATGATAATGATAATAATTTACCTGGTGTATATGTTTACGGCATTTTGTGAAACTATGGTATTATATAGAATGCCTAGCTAGTCTATAGAATATATGGCATTTTTTGGCAAAATATGAAATAAAGCATATTTCATTGACCTTATATACTTTACCTAGGGAGTTCAACAGAATGCCTAGGTATTCTGTAGAATGTCTAGCGTTTGCTGGCAAAGTATGATATACTAGACAACAGGGGGTTAGGCTGGGATAATCTAGGTTAAGTTAAATTTAGGCTAGGTTAGGTTAGGTCAGGTTAGGTTTGATTAGGTTAGGTTAATTTAGAAGAACTCTAAGTTATGTTTAGGGTTTACCTAAATTAACTAAACCTAACCTAACCTTACTAACCTAGCCTAATCTAACCTAAACTTAACCTAGATTATCCCAGCCTAACCTACCCGCAGCCTAAATTAACCAGACGTAAATGAAATGACTGATTTCACAGTTTGCCTGTTTGCAGCAGTTTGGTCGTTTCACATGTTGTCTAAAACAAACTCTGTAATCTACTCAATACCTAGGTGCTAGGAAGTGTTTACAGATGATTTTATTTTATACATGGTCTTGAAGTTTTAGGCATTCTGTAGAATACTTAAGCATTCTGTACAATGACGGGTTTCCCACATTGATGGTAATATATATATATAAATATATATATATCAATATATATATATATATATATATATATATATATCTATCATCAGCCGTTAGAGTATCCACTGCAGGACCGGCCTATCCCGACCGAAGTGGGGACGATACAGCCAATGTATCTCTACCAAGTGGCTTAGGCTGTCTAATAGAGATTGTATGTAGGGTGAGAAATGCTTGTAAGTGTAATTGTAGTGTTGTAGTCGCTTTGGATGTGTGTGTAGTCTGTGAACTAAATGTAATCGGCCCGCGCAAGCGACTGGGTGCAAGCATACTTTTATAGTATGCGACACTGGTTCAGCCACAGGACCCCTTATGTCCGCCAAGCAGTACGTGGTCAGGAGAACGCAGCCAAAGTTTTTTTTTAACCTGGCAGGGCGCGAACCCTCGTTCTTTAGTGTATGAAAATGCACACTTTATCACCGTACCACAGAGGCTCCATATATATATATATATATATATATCTTTATATATATATATATATATATATATATATATATATATGGAGCCTCTGTGGTACTGTGGTAAAGTGTGTGTTTTCGTACACTGGAGAGCGAGGGTTCGCGCCCTGCCAGGGTAACATACTTTAGGAGCGTTCTTCTGGCCACGTACTGCATTGGCGGATATAAGGGGTGCTGTGGTTGAACCAATTTCGCATGCTATAAAGTATGCTTGCACGCAGTCAGCTTGCGCGGGCCGATTACACTTGGTTCACAAACTACACACACATCCAAAGCCACTACAACACTACAATTACACTTACAAGCATTTCTCACCCTACATACAATCTCTACCAGACAGCCTAAGCCACTTAGTGGAGATACATTGGCTGTATCGTCCCCACTTCGGTCGGGATAGGCCGGTCCTGCAGTGGACACTTAAACGGCTGATGAGATTATATATATATATATATATATATATATATATATATATATATATATATATCCATCATCCAATCCTACGTTGCTCCATGAGAAGCGTAGGAACCCGGGGCTAGGCAAGTTGGCTCTGACATTGAAGATGAATGACCAGCCTCACTCATCCTTGAGTGGCATTTCGTGAGCAATAACCCCAACCATCCCTTGGATATAAACCTTCACCAGCTCAATCCGACTGGAGCGCCGTAATAACCCATTAAAACACTAGGCGCCATAATTTCGTTATATGGTTAACACCGAGCGTTGTAAATGGCTTCCTGGTGTGTGTGTGTGTTTGTGTGTATATATATATATATATATATATATATATATATATATATATATATATATATATATATATATATACCGTTGAAATCTCTCTCTCTCTCTCTCTCTCTCTCTCTCTCTCTTCCGTTGAAAACTCTACGGATTTTGCTACGACCCCTTCAGCTGATCTTGCTCCTCAAGTAGAAGAGGGCGACTTTTCTCAGTATAAAGTACAATTACTTAGTCTTTTGCAGACCTATAGAGATGTTGTGGCCTTACCTGGTGAACCTATGGGAAAGACTAGTTTGATAAAACACAGTACTGAAGTGACTGTAGGTACTCAACCAATTTATGTCCCGGCATATGGATTACCCCATAGCTTTCCAAAAGAAACTGACGAGATGGTACAGGATATGGTTAACCAGGACATCAATGAACACTCCGACAGTCCGTGGAATAGTCCGCTTTTCCTAGTCCCCGACAAGGGTGAGCTTAGACCCGTAGTTGACTATTGGTACGGTAAGTAAACTCTGTCACTGTACCCGATCGATTCCCATTACAAGTCTTAACATATTTACTGGAATCACTTGGCGTGAATTACGTTCTTCACCTCGCTTGAATTACTCAGTGGCTACTGGCAGGTAGAAATGGAAGTCGTTTCACCCCATACATTCAATACCCCTTCTGTCCCCTATCATTTGAAAAGACTTCCCTTTGGTCTTAGAAATGCTCCATCAGTATTCGTGAGGCTTATCCATTCTGTATTCAGTGGTATGATCGGTCATGCTCATTTTGCTTATGTGGATGACATCACTGTAGTGAGTAAGTCAGTCCCTGAAAATACAGCAATCCCAAACTACAGCAAGTTTTTGATCGTCTCCAAATGGCTGGTCTAAAGGTTAAGCTCAGTAAATGCAACTTTTTGTGTAAGAGAATTAAAAATTCTTGGACGTGTGGTTGATGCTGAGGGAATTCATACCTCAGACAAGAGAGTTAAGACCGTTTTTAACTTCCCAGAACCTACCAGTACTGGTGATGTAAGGAGTTTCATTGGGTTGAGTGGATACTATCAGCGATTTAATCAAGATTTTGCACAGATCGCCGCCCCTCTTACTAAATTACTTCAGAAAAATGAACCTTTTGTTTGGACTAATGACCAGTTTCATGCCTCTGAAACACTGAAGGCAGCACTTCTTAATGCCCCAGTCTTGGCATTCCCTAATTATAAGAAGCCTTTTCTTTTTCGTACAGACGCGTAAAATTGATCATGGAAAGAGGAAAAGTGTAGTTGCCAATGCCAGTCGTGCCATCAATGCCGCCGACGGCAACTACTGTGTTACTGATCGGAAAGCTTTAGCAGTTGTTTGCTCTCTCAAACATTTCAGAGACATAGTATACGGATATCCAGTGCATATCCAAACAGATCATCTCCCACTTTGTGATTTATTTAAAGGAAGATATTATCCAAGACTTTGACCTAACCTTTGAGTACGTGCCTGGTAAATCAAATGCAGTTGCAGATGCTCTTTCACGTCACGTAACCACGGCAGTCTCATCATATCAGCCAAGCGAAGTTCCTTACACCACTCCAACCTCAGGTGCTGTTTGTAATTGTCATTGCACAGACCCTCTGTGGTCTAAGGTTATTTACTTCCCAGAGTCAGGAGAAGCTTCGACTCACCTACTCTGCCAGTGTCAGTAGATGATCTCATGTTAGACTATGATATTTTGTGAGCAAGACATCCCTTACCTGAAGGGATATACCTACAGAGAAGTACTGTGCGTCAACTTGTTCCCACTGATTTAATACCTGCATTACTACACATCATACATAACACACCTCGTGCATCTCATCCGGGAAAGGATCGGTGTTTGAGACAACACCGCCTTTCATTTTATTGGCCTACTATGCGTAAGGACATGAATATTCATTGTGATTCCTGTGTTCCCTGTAACTGTCATGAAGGGTCAACCGGATTACCTTCTCCACAATATCCAGTTCCATTACGTTCATGAGAAACTGTTCCCATTGTCCTTAAATTGCCTATTACGGAGCCTGGTGCAGAGTATTTGTGGCAGTTGATCATTTCTCACGTTACTGTGTTCTCGTGGCTCTCTAAGACAACGCTGTTAAGATTGTTGCACGTGCCTTCATTGATCATGTTATTTGTCCATTCACAGCGCTATCAACCATTATTACCGATAATGGTTTGGAGTTCAACAATTGTCCTCCTGTTGAGATTTGTAAGCAGTATAACATCAATAGATGTAATGTCATATCCAACCATCCGGCTTCCAATGGCCTTGTCGAAAGGCAAAAGCGTAAGGTGCTGGAGTGCTTGAGGTACTTAGGTTCTGAATGCACCTGTTGGGACGAGTGGATACCCAGGTTGCTGCTGCTATCAATAGTTCCATTACTAAATCCATTGGCGAAACTCTATGCTTGTTTTATATAGATTCGATAAAAATTTGCCCTATTCAATGTTATTATCAATACCTAGTCCACTCTATAACTTGGATGATTATGGGAAAGTGAAACTGACAGACTTCTAGAAAATACATCAGTACAAGTTAATCTGGCCTTATCTAAAGAGGATATGTTACATCGCCAGCATAGCTCTGCATCACCTGTTAGCATTAACGTTGGGAACAATGTCTCATTGTTTATATACCTCTACTTCTAAATTAGATGGCAAGCTTACAGGCCCACAACGCGCGATATCTCGTAGCGGTAACAAACTTGACATTAAAGACTTGTCATCTGAGAGTAAATTGGTTCAGGCAGAGGATCTTCAGGGAAACTCCCTGGTACTTCGAGTGGGAGGAAAATCAGGAAAATACAGTAGTGCTTTTCTTCTTCTCCTCCTTTTTGTTCTGCCCTTGCTACCCCTTCATCACCTTCCACTCTACCTGTTTTTAAGAAATACAGAGATAAGCTTTTCTCGGAACTCGGCCCACTATTGGTTGTGTCTGTTTCTCCACCTGTCAGAACCACTCAGCTGATCTGAACATTAATCTGGATTCCTTTTATGAGAAAGATGTTGTGCAGAAAGTAGACAGGCTTGCTGTCCGTGATTCATCTCTGGGTGATAGGGATAGAGATAGAGATGGTGTCCTCCGCCCAGAGGCATTGGTATAGCCCCGGGGGGAGTGGAGGACGTCATCTCTCTTACTAGGTAGTAGTATTACACAAATGACTGAAATAGGTAGGCAAGTGTACAAAGTTTTGAAAGTCTTTGTGAAATTATAAGATTAATTGTTATTACAGAAATATTGTACATCACCTTCCATCTTACAATATATCATTGTCTCTGCCCCTCCAATAATCAATGATGCAAGTATAGGATTTGTCAGTAGTCACGTTACCACAGACTTTGTCCCAGCGTCAGATCTTCGTTAAGTTTTACAGTGGGCTTGCACTAACTTTAATCATCATTTTATTTTTCCATTCTCAAGCTTAGATTTGTACTATCCAATAATAATATAAAATTTGTATTCATAGAGTTTTTGTCTATTCCTGTGTTAAATGTATATGAAAAAAGTCTCCATGAAATTAGGTTACAACACGAAGCAAGGAAAACAATGAAACTTGTTAAATATGAAAGTAACGTGAAGAAATTGCAACCTGATACTGAAGTTGGAGAAATTTGAGTGGGAACATGACGGCCCAGTACCCACTGTCCACAGGCAACTACCAACTGCACCACCGACCATTCCACCTCTATACAGTGTTGATTTGTGTGAAGACGTGTGGATATCCAACTAATTATCTGAATCTAATTTACTATCCATTTCAGAGGCGGAGTTGCGCTGTTTATCGCAAATATCTCCTAAACGAATCGTTGGATCAGTATGGTATTTCAACACACTACTTTTGACATCCGGGCCTAATTTATGACCCTTAAACCATATTGCTATTTATGTTATGTGAGGAGTTTACTCGTGAAAAATAACAGAAAGTCGACTAGTCATGTTGACGCATTCGAAGGAAAGTGTTGCCCCCCCAACACCCTCCCAAACTATTCCTTAACTACCCCTACTTCTCCCCATTCTCGTCCTCGTTATCCCTCCTATTCTCCCCGAGCTCCTCGCCTCCTTCATCACTCTTGTGTCCCTCCCTCATTATCCCAGCACTGTATTATAATGTAAGAATGTTATGTAGTTGTAGACGTATTGATATGATTATTTGCAATGGATGCAAGTCGTATTTCGCGTAGAAAGTACTGTACATGAGGATGATTACGTACATGTAATAGAAGCTATGCCTATATGTTTGCAGTGTTTATGGTCAACCATTGAAATTCACGAACTACAAATTGTATCACTTGTTGCCTGAACCTTTTCGGAGAAGTTATTACTATTATTACAATACTGTGTATTCATCCTAAAATGTGAACATGGTCCAGTTGATATATATTGTTTTACCTGTCTCTATATTATTACAAAATTATAAACTCCAATGCTCTATTGTATATGATGCGTAATATTCATTAATATATACATACATACATCGTCATTTTATTGTAAATACTATTACATACATTCCATTACGGGGAGGGGGTGAACGCGATATTGGGGGGTAGGGAAGGAATGGTCAGAGGGTTGTTCAGGGTGTTAGTGGAGGAGCTACCCCACACAGTCGCACTCGTCCGATTTTGTATAACACCTTAGATTTGATGACTGGATTAGGCTTAATATCCTTCAGTAAACTCCTAATGTAACATATGTAGCAATATGGTTTAAGGGTCATAAATTAGGCCCGGATGTCAAAAGTACTGTGTTGAAATATCATACTGATCCAACGATTCGCTTAGGAGATATCTGCGAAAAACAGCGCAACTCCGCCTCTGAAATGGATAGTAGTTATTATCAGATCTTATTCTCTCGCGATACCATTGTAAATCCTGTATAATCAGCTATTATATTAATATAGTTTTATTATTCATCACTATATATGTCAGTATTTTATCATTCTCTTATAAATGTACATTAATTTAGTTAAATATTCACCCTATTAACTAGTATGTCTTTATTATTAATATGGTATATTATCATATAATTTTCTTATCATTCACATAAAATATCAGTGTTGCTTTATTATTTAAACTGTCTTCCATTAACACTAATCCACCCCAATGCCCTGGCCACCCTAATCCACTCCGGGAAGGGAAAATTTGCCCTTCCCTGCAATTCTCTAGTTTTAGTTGAATGAATGCATGGAAAGTACTTCAATAATACCACTTTTTTATTCTGAATCTAATAGCAATTGTCCCTGACACCGTCCTAGTACATGGTTGTCGAGGTGGCCAGGTTCAACAACATCCTCAGGCAGGTAGTCATGTATGAGACGGCACAGTAGACATCATCGCCATCTAAAAATTCCAGATTTTCCTTGGGTGGGTAAACTATTTTAGCAAAATTTTAGATTTTTCCTGTATTGTATGGCGTCCCTAAGTTTAAATCCCAACTGAATAGGTACAAAGTGCAGAAGAATTTCATTTGTCTACATACATGCCCTTTTGGTCTGGGTGGATGCAGGGCGCCACCCATCATCATCGTTCATAGGGCACCAACAGTTCACATCATTCCCACCCTAATCCACCCCAGGGGGGGCAATTTCGTTCCCACCCCCCTGTAATTCTCTGGTTTCAATTAAAAGAATGCATGGAAAGTACTTCTATAATCCCAATTTTCTTTCTAAATCCAATTGAAGTGGTTCCTGACCATGCCCTTGCCCACATGGTGCGTGTGTGCTTGTGCATGTGTGCGTGTGTCACAATGACCAAAGCAACAGGATGACTGAGCAGATGGCTGGCTGCCCCTGCTACCTGCTGCTGCTCCGCCATCGCCACAGTCGGTGCTTCGGGTTGCATGTGTGTGTATGTACATGTGTGCACGTGTGTATGTGCTCATGTGCATGGTTCCACAGTGACTATGACAGCAGGATGACTGAGCAGATGACTGCCCCCTGCTACCTGCTGCTCCTTCGCGGAGCTCGGTGCCTCGGGGTGCATGTGTCCATGTGCATGATTGCATGTATCAGAGTGACAAATTAATTTACAGAGGGTCCACAGCGAAATTCACGTATGAGAACAAGGAGAAATGAAGTAAAACATGGGGGAAGGGCATATTTGCCCTTTCTGGGGTGCATTAGGGTTAATGTCTACGACAATAACATCTCAGGATACATCTTATTTACCCAGGAGGAGACAAATGTAAGCAAGCGGATGTCTGATGCTTAAATGTCATGACTCAGACGCTGCCAGAACGTGTGGAATGGGAGCGTTCACAAACAGAGGAGTTGCCAGTGGTCACCGGGTAATTTAATTAGGAAGTCGGTCAGCTCCTCTCGACTCACACAGTTGCATATTTTCTAAAACCTCTTCCGTGATATTTAATGACGAACAGTACATACATTTTTCAATACTTTGATAACTAGTTATTATACCAGTTTTCTATATATGATTTACTAAGTAAAATACCGCAGAACAGTTAGTAGAAGGCATAAAATGACAAGTGGTCCGTTAGCATTCATCACATAACTGCTTGTTTAATTTGAAATGCTCATCATTCAGTTATCAAATAGATTAATGTTTCATCTGGCAAATGCTAAAGAAGATGTACTCTCTCTCTCTCTCTCTCTCTCTCTCTCTCTTTATATATATATATATATATATATATATATATATATATATATATATTGTTACGGAACAGAGAGAGATAATGAACACTTCAAGTGAGAATACTAAAAATCACTACTGTCCCGCAGTGTTCCAGGTTCAAAACAAAAGACTTAGGTAAAATTACAAGTTAAAGTTTAATGCTCAAACTAACAACTAAACATTCAGGACTCATAAGGATAATGTAATGGCAAAAAACAGGTTAAATATATGGTTAACTGCAATAGCCTCTATTAACACGAAATTAGCAAGAGTAAATTTATCTAAGTCAGCCCTGATAAAATGAGAAAACCGGATAATGCTAAGTTAATGCAAGATATATTATTACAGATACAAAATATTATTAATAATGGCTGACATCAAAAACTCCACATGAATCACAAAAACCTTACCAGGCCTACTAATTAACACCTTATGCTATACAGTACAAGAAAAAATGTAATAACACTTATACTCAAATTACACAGCAGCTAGATGGTTGGAGACTTCCTGAGCACTCACAATAATAATAATAACTGTACAGGGGAGGACAGAGATGTGAACAAAATGAGGAGTAGATCTAAGTGGCAATTAATGCAGAGACTGAGCTCATTATATAGGGGCCGGCAGAGCTTGATACAACTTGTAAGAAGGACACGCAAATGAAGGCACAGAGGACAAAGAGTTGACACTCCTGCTCTGAACAACAGAAAGAATGACTTACTCTACTACAAGGGGGAGAAGGGGGGAGTGAGGCTGAACACGCAAGTCTGGTCACTGTGGAAGCCACGAGGCGAATCGTGATCAAACAGGCAGCACACTGTACGTTAGAATTATACAAAGGATGATGAAATCATAGGCTATGTAACACCTCCCCACAAAGAAAAAGAAATTTACAAAGGAAATTTCTTATTACTCTAAAACAATCTGTCTAAAGTCCAGATAAGCAATCTGCAATAACATTTTCTTTCCCCTTGACATGATGTAGGTCTAATGAATACTCCTGAAGAAGTAGACTCCATCTTGTCAATCTCTGATTTTTATCTTTAAACTTACTAAGGAATTTCAGTGGGTTATGATCGGTATAAATGACTATGGGGTCAAAACCAGAACACAAATAAAATGAAAAATGCTGTAAACCTAAAATCAAGGCCAAAAGCTCTTTCTCAATAGTTGAGTAGTTCTTTTGAGGTGGAGTGAACTTCTTACTGTAATAAGATACAGGATGTTCAATACCCTGATCATCCTCTTGCAGCAAAACAGCCCGAGCTCCTGTATCACTTGCGTCAACAGCCATCTTAAAAGGCTTAGCAAAATTTGGAGTAGCGAGCACTGGCTGACTTAATACGATAGCTTTAAGTTTACTGAAAGAGGATTCACAGTTATCGGTCCAGACAAATTTAACTCCCTTTTTCAGTAGGTCTGTAAGTGGTGATACAAGAATTGAAAAGTTAAGAACAAATCTCCTGTAATAACCTACCATTCCCAAAAATCTTTGTAGCTCTTTCCTACTTTTAGGTCTGGGAAGATCACTTATAACCTGAACCTTAGCTCCTGGTGGTGCAACGTGTCCATCACCAATTACGTACCCAAGGTACTGAACTTTAGCTTGACCAAACTCACACTGATAAATTATCTACAAGATTAGCCTGAACCAAACGCTCAAGAAATTTACTGACATGGCATTGGTGATCTTTCCAGTTGTCACTGAAGATTAATACATCATCAATATAAACAACACACCCTGCCAAACCCTCTGTTACAACATTCATGAGCTTCTGAAAAGTGGCTGGTGCATTCTTCATACCATATGGCATTACAGAACATACAAAAGTCTTTCCTAATGTTACAAAACATGAGATCTCCCTAGCACGTTCAGTCATAGGTACCTGCCAGTATCCCTTTAACAAATCAAACTTACTTATGTACCTAGCCTTTCCGATCTTGTCTATGCAATCTTCCACGCGAGGGAGAGGGTAAGTGTCTGTTTTGGTTATCTGATTAACACGTCTGTAGTCGATGCAAAGCCGCTGTGACCCACCTGGCTTAAGGACTAGAGTGACAGGAGAACTCCACTCGCTCTGACAGGGCTCAATCATCTTGTGGTCCAAAAGGTAGCCCAGCTCCTTCTGGATGAGAGGAACTTTCACTGGGTTCACACGGTAAGGAGGCAGTTTAATTGGCTTTGCGTCTCCAACATCGACATCATGCATCAACACAGGGGTTCTTCCTGGAGTGACATGGAACACTTGCGGGTACTCCTGCAGTAATGCCGAAAACTCCTGCCTTTCCTCGGGAGCTAGATGAGAAAGCTTAGTCTGGAGATCATTCATGATATCAGGATTCTTCCCCAAACTATCACTCAGGCTCACACTGCATGGGAGAACTTCACTTGCAGACTCAGGTGAAACAGCTACAGTGCAGACTGGGTTATTTTCGTCCCGCCTGTAATATAACTTTAGCATGTTGATGTGACAAAGTTGCTTGTTCTTTCTACGATCTGGTGTGGCGATGACATAGTTGACATCACTGAGTTTCTTCTCCACGAAATAAGGACCACTAAACTTGGCTTGAAGAGGTTACCCATGCACCAGTAGCAGAATCAAAACCTGATCTCCTGGCTGAAAGTGGCGTAACCTGGACTTCTTATCATACCAAGTCTTCATCTTCTTCTGAGCAGCTCCTAAATTCTCTCTAGCCAGCTGTAAAGCAGTGGACAGCCGTTCTTTGAACTTCATCACATACTCCAGCAGGTTGACGTCATCTTCCTCTGACAGCCAGCATTCCTTGAGTAGCTTAAGGGGTCCTCTTACTTCATGGCCAAACAGTAGTTCAAAGGGTGAGAAGCCCAGTGATTCATTTGGAGATTCTCTTGCGGCAAATACAACAAATGGAAGAGCTTTATCCCAGTCTTTCTGATGTTCCAAACAGTATTTCCTGAGCATCGATTTGAGTGTTTGATGATATCTCTCCAACGCTCCTTGAGTCTGGGGATGGTAAGCTGAAGACGTGATCTGGGTGATGCCCAACTCTTTCAGAGACTGCTTGAAAACATTTGACATGAAATTACTTCCCTGGTCTGACTGTACCTCCTTGGGTAGACCAAACTTGGTGAAGAACCCTAGCATTTCCTTAACCACGTTCTTTGCTGAGATATTTCCAAGTGGAATGGCTTCAGGATAATGAGTAGCCATATCAATCAGGGTCAACACATAAGAAAATCCTGAAGAAGTCTTAGGAAGAGGGCCCACAATATCCACCAACACACGGGTGAATGGTGCCTCAAAAGGAGGAATGGGAACTAGAGGTGCAACCTTTTCGGTCTGATTACACTTCCCCACAACTTGACAGGTGTGACAAGACTTACAATACCAGGAAAAATCTCTGAAGATACCTGGCCAATAGAAGTGTTTCAAAATGCGTGCCACAGTCTTCCTCACTCCAAGGTGTCCTGCCAAACTGGAATCATGAGCCACTCTAATGATATCCTGCCTAAAAACACGAGGGATGACAACTTGATGTACAACCTCCCATTCACAGTCGGCTGATGCTGTTGGGGGTCTCCACTTTCTCATAAGTACTCCTGACTTTATATAATAACAAGTAGAAGCACTAGCTGACTCTTCCTCACTGCAAGCACAGTTACCTAGACCTTTCAACTCAGGGTCAGCAACCTGCAACTCAACCAACTCTTGACGAGACAAATTATCAACACTACGGGGTACTGCCTCATCTGGTGAGTGGTCCAAATTAGCAAGAAAAGTGTCAGCTAGGATAACATCATCATGATCATTATCCTCTAAGTCACCAGTAACTTTAGACTTAGCCCTAGTGACAGCACATGCAGGGAACACATCAGGGACATCACAATCCTGGGTCGCAGTCACTGGTTCACTAGACAACTGAGGAGCTGGACACACTTGACTTCCACCAATATCATTTCCAAGTAAGAAAGTTACACCTGACATTGGGAGTGTCTCAACCAACCCAACCATAACGGAACCATTAACAAAACCAGACTCTAGATTCACTCTGCACAGAGGGACAGAGAAGTAATTATTCCCTACAACTTGTAAGGTTACAGTTTCATCAGAGAAATTAACATTAGAGCCTAGAACACTGGTCAGCATAAGGGATTGGCAAGCACCTGTATTACGATATATTTTAACTGACTTCCTGTCATTACTGTCCAAAGGACTGACAAAACCATCAGACAGGAAATTAGCACATGAACTCTTGAGAGTGTCACCCATGTTACTGCTCAAAAGAGGAGCTTCATCATGAGAATTTAATTTACCCTTCAAAGCAGATTCAGTTAACTCTGTTAAAGAATTCTGGGAACTCTCAAGGGTGGACACTATTCTCTTTCCTGTTACCTGTACTCTGAGTAGAGGCAACGTACTTACTCTCAGCTTTCCTTTTTTCTTTAGAATATCTCTTGTGAGTGAGAACATATTCATCAGCTAAAACTGCAGCATCAGACAAATTATGTATTCTTTTCTCATCAAGATATAGGCTTACATCTTTATTAATACACCCTTTGAAGTCCTCCAGCAAAATCATCTGCTTAAATTGATCAAAATCAGAATTTACATTCTTAGAATTTAACCACTGCTCTAACAGATCTTCTTTGATTTTTGCATACTCAGCATGGGATTGCTTATCTTGCTGATAAGTTGTCCTAAATTTTACTGTATAGGCTTCAGGAACAAGCTCATAGGCCTTAAGAATCAAGCTCTTAACTACATCATAATTATCAGATTGATCCTGAGGCAAAGATGCATAAGTTACTTGAGCTTTCCCGGTGAGAACAGTTTGAAGGAGTACTGGCCAATACTTTTTGGGCCAATTAAAACCTGTAGCTACCCTCTCAAACAACTGAAAATACTTTGTTAAATCAGATTCATTAAAAGGAGGGACAAGTTTAACATTTTTAGCCACATCAAAATCATCAGAGCTAGATGATCCAGTTCCACCTTGTTTCATGCGATACTCATGGTCTGCCTGAATCCTAGCAAGTTCAATTTGTGCCTGAGCCTGTGCCTGTGCCTCCTGAATACGAGCCTGAGACTCAGCCTCCTTAGCCTCAGCCTCCTTAGCACGAGCCTGAAACTCAGCCTCCTTAGCACGAGCCTGAAACTCAGCCTCCTTAGAACGAGCCTCCTGCAGGGCTAGCTGTAACTTAGCTATTTCAGTCTGCGTTTGCTCATCTGGAGGAGTTACATTAAACAAGCTTTCATTAATCATGTCAACAATTTGATCTTTAGAATGATGAGAGCGAACAGCAATTCCCAATTGTTGAGCAACAAACTTAAGTTCACTCTTTGTTCTGTTTTCTACATCACACACTGTTTGCACATTTGACAAAAAATCTTTGGCTTCATCAAGCGTAGTAATAGTAGACATCATGAATAAATAACAGTCACAAAATATCAAGCAATATCCTTATGATAATATCCTGAATATCCTGATAAGAGGTCGCCAAATTTATGTTATGGAACAGAGAAAGATAATGAACAATTCAAGTGAGAATACTAAAAATCACTACTGTCCTGCAGGTTTCCAGGTTCAAAACAAAAGACTTAGGTAAAATTACAAGTTAAAGTTTAATGCTCAAACTAACAACTAAACATTCAGGACTCATAAGGATAATGTAATGGCAAAAAACAGGTTAAATATATGGTTAACTGCAATAGCCTCTATTAACACGAAATTAGCAAGAGTAAATTTATCTAAGTCAGCCCTGATAAAATGAGAAAACCGGATAATGCTCTGTTAATGCAAGATATATTATTACAGATACAAAATATTATTAATAATGGCTGACATCAAAAACTCCACATGAATCACAAAAACCTTACCAGGCCTACTAATTAACACCTTATGCTATACAGTACAAGAAAAAATGTAATAACACTTATACTCAAATTACACAGCAGCTAGATGGTTGGAGACTTCCTGAGCACTCACAATAATAATAATAACTGTACAGGGGAGGACAGAGATGTGAACAAAACGAGGAGTAGATCTAAGTGGCAATTAATGCAGAGACTGAGCTCATTATATAGGGGGCCGGCAGAGCTTGATACAACTTGTAAGAAGGACACGCAAATGAAGGCACAGAGGAAAAAGGGTTGACACTCCTGCTCTGAACAACAGAAAGAACGACTTACTCTACTACAAGGGGGAGAAGGGGGGAGTGAGGCAGAACACGCAAGTCTGGTCACTGTGGAAGCCACGAGGCGAATCGTGATCAAACATGCAGCATACTGTATGTTAGAATTATACAAAGGATGATGAAATCAGAGGCTATGTAACAATATATATATATATATATATATATATATATATATATATATATATATATATATATATATATATATATATGTATATGCTTGTATAATAGCCGTGTTGTTTGTTTGTTTGTCCTTCAATCACGCACAAACCAAGGTCCAGAGATCCTCAGACCCATATATATTCTGAATCAAGGTGACCCAAAGATGATTTTAGGGGGGTCAACATTCAGATCTGGGCCATTTGAGGTCACCGATAGAGTTCTTCTTTTTGACCGCGGCAACGCCGGGTACCCCTGCAACCCAATTTTTGGCATGGGGACTCACATGACCTCCAGTTCGGACATAGACTATGTGAAGTTGACCTCCGAGGTCATTTGAGGTCACTGGTCGGTCATTTGAGGTCACCGGTAATCGTAAACAAGTGCGCACAAATACTGTGCGTTAGTCTGTGAAAGCTGAAATAGAAAGTTCCTGGACCTCTTATAATCCCTCTTCTGAAGCACAAGAGGTACGTGGCTTTTCTGGAGTAGAAAGAAAGACTGAACTAGAACAAATAGGATTAGAGTGGTCACCTTTGTGGCCCAGGCAACGCCGGGTACCCCTGCTAGTTAGTTATTAAAAAAAAAACACATATGGAACCAAAAACAAGCGAAGACGAAACAGCAGACCGAAATCGTAAATATTGATGTTTCTAGGACAACAACAGAGCTTTACTTGGGCAGCTATCCACTACGCCATGACCAGCGTATGCATATAAGCTTAATCTGATCTCAATATTTTGTAGCCAAGCGACTTTGTTAGTTTTATATGTAGGTATATATGTCTGAAGATGGTACATAAATAATTATATTAAAAGACACGACCAAAAATGTGAATAATCACATTTAAGTTATGAAAAACATTTGCCCCGAGTTTAGACAGTATAATTGATTGAGTTTTGTGATTCCCTTCAACTCTATCATACTGTAGCTTCTTTTCCTCATTTTATTGAGTAAATATGTTTATGCAACTTTACATACGAACAAAGTGATAAAGCAAATACAAACAAAACAGCATTTTAGTTGACCGCGTTTTCATTTTTCAAATTAACTCCTCCGTGGCTGAGCCTCCGGAATTTGTCGGCATCTACAGGCCGACCACGGGGCCGATTGTTCAGTTTCGAAAATCGATTTTTTTTTTTTCCTTCCCAAATTGAAGAGGAACGTCAGATACATCTGGGATCTCACGAGTGACTTAAGGTGGATGGGAAATTTGTCTCTGCGGGACACAATAGGTGTCGAGTTGCCATCAATGTTCATGAACCAGGAGGAGAGTGAGGTACCAGCTTGTATTGGTGGCAGTTTCTTATGGGTCGGCAGTGTCTCTCGTTGTCACTCTATAGTTATAAGTATGAATAGTTCTACTGTGTCATAAGTATCTGTGGGACAACTGAGTGAGGTAAAAGTCTTAAAAAGGGGGGGGGGAGCTTTGTAATGGTACCAGTAATCTGAAGAGGTCATTTATAAGTTCTGAGTAAGACTTTTCCCTTCACTTACTTGTCACTTAAAATAGGCACAATATTATTTGTACTTCTTCACTATTAAGGCTCCTTGAATGTTATGAGCGTGAGATTGGATTCGAACTACCCGCCGTGGTTAACTCAAATACCCACGAACCTGACGTCACTGTTCTTTCGGTGTGACGTAACGTTCTGCCTTCCCCTCAATTCCCTAAGATCCTAGTAAAACTGAATTATTAAAAACAGACGAGTGCATGGTAACAATCATATTCGATAACCCTTCCTCTCACGTTAAATTCATACTGCCAAATTAGCTAAGGAAAAAGTTGGTAAATGGAATTTTCCCTCGTCTCGTCTCCGCAGCGGGTTCCTCTCGATCGCCCCGTGTCTTTTCAGTAGTGGTGGTCCTAAGTAGGCAGGAGAATGTGTGTACTTTATAAAATTATAACCTAGATTTTAATAAGATAAAATTAAAGGTAATTAGCTGTTAAATTACCCTTTTTTCTCATGCATGTAATAATGAACGTTAAGGGGGACGGGTTGTGCTTTTACTTGGTATTCTGATGGCAGCCGGCATGAAAAGGAAAACGACTCGTCGTCGATAACCCCCACCCCCGTTACAGCAAGACCATTCAAGTCACGAAAATGCTTGTTGATCTGTGCCTGCCGCACGGCCGCTGGGCGCAGGTGTATGTGCTGAGATGCCCACACGCAGCCGTCTCCGGAAAAGCCAAGGGCCTTGCCCCTCAGATCACGCCTACAGCAACATGGGACAGACTGGTGCTTGGATAGTCTCAACCTCGGATAGTGACGGGGAAGGGCAGGAACAATCCGAAACACGAGAAACGAACATGTATGGCAGTACTGGTGGCACGGCACAAGCGGCACCATGTGACATGAATGACAAAGGACCGGGCGTCAGCAAGCGCAAACGCACGGGGAAAGACGGGGATGCAACAGCTGCTAAGCATGAAATGGAATGAGGTGAACTGGAGCAAAATTGTGATGACAGAGTGAACCTTAATTTCCCCTCGGACTGTGAGTTTTCCCTCTCACAAAAAGCCAAGTGGGCCATTTCTGTAGCAAAACATTTTCCTGAATTTGAAGGATTATTCAAAGAAGGCAAGACACATCCTGTGTGACAGTGAGAAGTGGCCATGCTGTGGATTATTTGACCAGAGATAGATTTAATGGCGTTATTTTGGAAGTTGTCACCAACCGCCCCCATACCAGAGTTATTATTCATAAAGTTCCTGTCTATTCGGTGGTGGAGGCAGTTGAAACTCCAGAAAATGTCCTGTGGATGAAGAGAAGAGTGGTTGGCAAAGATTCGAGATCACAGCTTACTGCTCTGTTATAGGGGGAGATTCCAGAGACAGTATTCATCAGGACACTGGATACAGGAGGGTTGCACGCTATGTTTCGGAGCCTGACCTCTGCTACCGCAGTAGGAGGTGGGGGCATCTGGCATGGAAGTGTAGTGCAGCATACGGGTGTCGTTTTTGTGCTGGGAGGCAGGAAGGTAACACTTGTCTGGAAAAAAATCAAGAGAGGCAAACACTTCAAACCCAAGTGCTAAATGCCCACTAGTCCTTTTGTCCCTCAAAACCGCTGACGACCCCGGCACCATGGTACACTGCAGCTCAAGCTCAAGTAGCACAAACAACACCGCCGATACCAACCAGTGCTTGTGAGGCCCGTTTACAGGCCTCGAGTGTCCCACAGCTGGGGACAAAAACCCCTGCTGCACCTGTGCAGTCAGCCACCAGTAAGTCCTGTTGAATCCTCGGCACGTCAGCCTCCAGATGACGATTCCGGTCATCACGAAACCAATCTATGGGATGCTATTAGGCATCTCCACTTGACAGCGCAGGACCTTTCTCGGAGACTCGAGTGGGTCGAAACATGTTCGCAACAACAGGAGGACTTCCTTGTCAACACTGACATAGAAAAAGACGATTCTGCAGCTACGTGCGTCATGTCTGAGTCTTCCACGCCTCCAGATCATGGCGATGGGGAGAAGCCTGCAGATGGACACACGAACGTGAAAAGGACGCGTGCAAAGGGAAAAACTAGGCCAGCTCTCCATACTCAGGTTGACGAGCTACCAGGGGAGGTCGATGCCGTGACCCGAGAGCTGGCTGGAGTTAAAAATATGATGGAACAATTAAAGGTAACTACTGTATACAGCAGATAGCAGAGAAATTCCCGTCCATTGAGTAGCTCCCCTTATACATTTCAGACTTGGAATATAAACAGCTTACGGACTCGTTTTACTGAATTACACTCTTACGTTATAATACATAAACCTGACTTGGTCGCCTTACAGGAAGTAGGACGTGATGTGCCCCATCTGAGAGGTTATAGTGTTTTCACCCTTGATCAAATAGGAGATAGCTCCAGGGGCTTGGCGGTGTATGTTAGGTCAAGTCTCCCTGTTACATTCCTTGAAAAAAAAAAAAAAGTTTTTCTTAATGGAACTTACTATATAGTTGTATGCAGTTGACAGTTTTCTTCTTCACAGTATGTTCATGCTGCTTTCATACGGAATCACTCCCCATCTCTCTTTTCGAAGAGAAAATAATTTTGTTTGGAGACCTTAAATACCAGGCACACAGACCATGGCATTGTTAAGACCTCAAATGATAATGGTGTTCGCTGGAAAAATTTTCTCGATGCTGCTGATACCGTTTTACTTACTCATGTTCAGGGAGGCAGGCTTGACTAAGTAGTTTTGTTTAACTTCGTCACAAGTCCTGTTGAAACTCGTATATTTAGTGACCATTTTACTCTTGAAACTACAATAACTTTATGTAGTAATTATTACAATCCCAGGAAAAGGTTTGTCATTCCAAGTATACAATTGTCTTATAGCTATGCTGCTGTGTCCAGGACTGGTAGCATAACACACGGGGGTAATTTTAGATGTTAACACTTTATATGAAGAGCTTGTTGCAGTTATTCAGAACTTTGTTTAGCACTGAAAGTTGTCTAAGTTGTCTAAGGTATCCAGAATTGGGAGCAGTAATGCTATGGATGCTGCTGATCCAACTATACAAGGATGGCAGAAGACACTGGCTAACTTACAGAGGCGCTGGCAAAACAACCCTAGTGACAAAGAAGTGCGTGATAGTGGTGGCAATCGCACAGTAACTGAACCATGTCAGAAGATCACAAAACGACACTGGGATAATTTCCTCACGTTCACTGGGAGGGCCAAGTCCCCTCAGTAAGTGTGGTACCATGTAAACATGATAAGAGGGAAAAATGAGCGCACAGACTTGAACCAAACACAGGTGACAAAGCCCAAGTTTTGTTTGGTCACCCAGCGGGCCTCTGCACAGTCACGCCTGCCTGCCAGTCACCGAGCCTTGACCACCGCAGGCCTTTCAGTAATATTCTTTAGCTGACGTAAACACTAATGTGAGGGATGACATCTGTCATTCCATAACGTACGATGAATTACTTCTTGGTGAGAGAGAGAGAGAGAGAGAGAGAGAGAGAGAGAGAGAGAGAGAGAGAGAGAGAGAGAGAATCAACCGCTCCGGACCAGTATGGTATAACTTAATTATCAATGCTCTCCTTGCCTCCTATGACACTTCGTTATTGGATTTGTTCAGTATGTCCTATGCAGACACTGAATTGCCTACATCCTGGAAGAGTGCAGTCTTGGTATAGTATAGTCGGAACAACTTAAGAAATTAGAAACTGAACAAAATGAGGTCATGAGGATTGTCCTAGGTTGTCCCAAGACATCAGAAACTGAGGTAATGCGGGCTGAACTGGAACTACCAAGTGTCGTAACTAGGATACAAGAAATTGCGTCACGTACAATAGTCAAGATGATTAATTACGAGTCTGAACAATTAAGACACACCTTGATGTGCTATCATAACAATCCTCGTTCACCTTCAAACATCTTTCTCGGTTGTATGTACAAACTCTTGAGCAACTTTAATGTAATTACTCGTAGCATTAATTTAATGCAAACACAAGGTCTGGCCACCTGGAGTCTTCGCCGAGTTACTGGACACAGAAACTCTACAAGCCTACAGATAATTGGCTGCCTTGTAACTTAAATCCCTCCTCATGACAAGGCTGGATACAGTAAGTCGTCACCAGTGTGTACACATATACTGTGACGGGGCTGTTGATCGCACTAAGTCTGGGTGTAGGATATTCATTAGGGATTATGAATCTCCCACACAGTACGTGGACGCTGTAATTTCAGACTCCCTGACTATCTTTCTTCTACAAGGGCAGGACTATATTCGATAGAAGAGAGACTTGGTTGTGTTGTAGTTTTATCTAAGGATGTTTATTTCTTTGCCGACAGTCAGGGAGCTCTATGCCAATTACTGTGTACTATATACTTCCACAGATTGTGATAGAGTCAAGACAGGTCTATCAATTATCCGGTATACTGAAAGCACTGCTTATGAAGTCCACTTCACATGGATTCCTTCCCAGGTTGGGATATCCTTCAATGGATAGGCTGACGATCTAGCACACAAAGCTCTGCTTAGGGACTTTCCTGATATAAATGCTGAATACAGTTATACTTCCGTCAAAAGTGCGATTACCTCTTGTTAGTCGTGAAATTATTAGACAGCTGATTGCTAGCATAGCAAATGGCAATACTGGCTCTCTTCACTTCGTAAATGTCTCAGAATACTCAAGTAACATATGGCCAAAGAGGTCGACTTTATGGCGCTGTTGTCACAAGACTGAAACTTTGTTATAAATATTATTGGGGATTTACCACAGTTGCCCCTGGACTATGTGCAGTTTGTCGGGCACCTGCAGCACACACACTGCATCACCATATCAGGGAATATCCACTTACTAGGCCATGAACCAGAGGGGGAGGGGGTATCCTCCGTGGGTGGTCTCATTTTGTTCAGGGGACACTTCTGGTCACAAAACAGAAATCCATAGGGATCGAAAAAAGTTATGGTCAATTTTCCAAGATTGCCGCCATGAATGCAGGCATAATCACTAATTCACTCAGTTATCTTACAGACGACATATATTTACTAATTTATTGGTCAAAATCACGTTTTTAGTGACCAGAGTGTTCAATAACCATGTAAGGTGAAACAGTCCAGGTTTTGCCATACAGCAATATATCTAATCAGAATATTGCACATAAAATGACTTTTTTTTTTCTTGAGTACTTAAATGCATTGTTGATATTTTCTTTTGAAAGTGAGAATACAAATATTAACAATGGTTTCTATGAACACTAGATGTTATGCCTCAATTGATCATTGTTATTATATGCATGATATTCACTTCAGCAACCATTTTGAGAGGTCACACCAACACCATGCTCAAACAGTGAACATGTGCGTATGTTTGCTAGGGTTAGCAAATGGAGTTTCTTCTAGTGCAGCAGTATATTTTACTTTCAGATCTTTCGGAAGCATCACATCTTGACTCTTTATTATCCATCCTCTATTACACCACACACTTTACGAAAGTCACTACTGTAAGTTGCTTTCATGTCAGTTTGTTGCGACATCTTACTATTATCTGTGCTAAGCCAAAGTGGCTTTCGAGTATAGTCTTTGCGACAGCTTGGATGATATTTGAGCTTCACATGCAAACAAGTCATAACCCTTAACCTTCCTTAATAATGGGTAGTCATTTTTAGATTCTGCTGACTGGAAAACTGTTTCACCTCCACCAAATTCAAACTTGGCAAGTGGTTCTGTTGTCCATGCACCTTTCCTTTTCACTTTGGATCTTCCTTTTTTTGTCACAAAATATACAGTCTGCAGGGAAGATAATTCCTACATTTGATTCATTCCTCCGAGACCTGGATGTTGAGGGCCTTTTATCAGGTATGAGGCGATTCAGGTTGCCAGTAAAGCGTTGATAACAGTCCCGATGATAACCTAAATTTTGTTCCTCTAAATATGAAGAAGGGATTTGTATGCATATTTCTGACATTCTGTACAGTGATCCTTTGGGCTGCACCATCCTCCGTCTACATATGTCCTGAAGTTTGTTGAAACTTTCTTCAGAAAACACTGTGAATTTATCGGAAGTGCTTTCGGGAAAATGTATAATACACTTTGGTAAAAGATCACCACTTACCTTAACAGTCTCTAGAATACCACCACCACCATCTAAATCAGGTTCCCCTTTATGTCTTTTCCTTGGGTTACTCATGCTTCTAGCCCAAACATGCACATGCAGCTACAACCAACACCTGGAAAGGAAGGTAGCGTATTAGCACACATAATATCTATAAATTTTATAAATAATTTGGGCGACCATTAAAATTTTAGAGGACCTACCCAAAGACCAAGCATGCTTTATTTTCTGTTAGGTGCAGTACCTGTATTGTTAAAAATAGCCCAAGCTTATTATTTAACTATCACAACCGTGCGTGGCAAGGGCTGGCAGCAGTATATACACTTGTAAATGAGACATACGCACATGTTCACTGTTTGAGCATGGTGTTGGTGTGACCTCTCAAAATGGTTGCTGAAGTGAATATCATGCATATAATAACAATGATCAATTGAGGCATAACATCTAGTGTTCATAGAAACCATTGTTAATATTTGTATTCTTACTTTCAAAAGAAAATATCAACAATGCATTTAAGTACTCAAGAAAAAAAAAAGTCATTTTATGTGCAATATTCTGATTAGATATATTGCTGTATGGCAAAACCTGGACTGTTTCACCTTACATGGTTATTGAACACTCTGGTCACTAAAAACGTGATTTTGACCAATAAATTAGTAAATATATGTCGTCTGTAAGATAACTGAGTGAATTAGTGATTATGCCTGCATTCATGGCGGCAATCTTGGAAAATTGACCATAACTTTTTTCGATCCCTATGGATTTCTGTTTTGTGACCAGAAGTGTCCCCTGAACAAAATGAGACCACCCACGGAGGATCCTGGGGGGGGGGGTACAAGTTCCCCCCTGTGCTGGATCATGGCCTATACTGCGAGGTATTGAAATCCACAGCTTATGACGCTGACTTAGCGGATCTTATGGTTATTAAACGAAGATCTGTTACTTCCCATTCTCCGTGAATATCCTGATTTTGTACCGAAGTTGTAGGAAGCACTGCACTCATAAAAATGTATAGTTACACACACAGATACGTGTTGCCCTTCAGTCATATTAATCATCATTCATTACGTTACTCATTACTTTGCAATTTTCGCTTGTACATTTTTATTATAGCCTCGCAGCCTACGCCTTACACTACCTAACCACAGTCGCTAACAATTATACTGCTCAAGCCAGGGCATGAGAAAACCCTAGTGTGTACCAATGAAGGACATGTATGAAATAAATGAGCAACTAGGAGAGAGAGAGAGAGAGAGAGAGAGAGCGGTGTCGTGTTGGTGGGTGTTGTGGCCATCAGTGCTTCTCGGTGGCCTTGCCATCACTCACCTTCCCCGTACGACCCGCTGATAAGGCGGTGCGATGTCATCATCTAGGCTGGGGCTAATGCTAATGCTGGCACGCTGTACTTCTATTCTGCTCTGATGCTAATTCTCCCTCCTGTATGTAATATATCTTATATACTCTTTTACATTTTATATGCTACAGCTAATATTTGCTAAAGGGCGTGTAGCTACACCCACGAATTTATAACAACTAACTGTATATAACTGTATCTGCTGAAGGTGTGTGGCAAGACCCACTACCTTCTTTTTGTTGTGTAAATACTCTGTATCTTTTACAATAATAAATATTTCAGTTAAATTCCCTACGTAAAAACTTATTTGATCACGAACCTACGTGTGGCAGCGCTGCTGCAATGTAATAGATAAGTAACTCACAGTGTTGCTAAGCCATGCGTTTTTTACGCTCGCTCTCAAAATGAGTTTAATATTTATTGTTGTAAAAGGACCAGAGTGCTTATACTACAAAAGGTGGTGGGTTTTGCCACATACCTTCTTCTGCCATGGAGTCAGGGATTGGATTTTCGTGGGTTTACCTCCACGTAACGACAATTTTAAACTAAGTTACCAGAAATCTTGCCAGATTCTTTATATGTTCAGGTTTTCTTGGGATTTCAATACTACTTTATTTTCTCGAATTGTTCTAGTGATATTCCCTCGTTTCCTGGCACAAGTTTAACAATACTTAAGAAGGTGCACTTGACACTTCTGACAGTGGATGGTGTTGTGTAGTGCTGCTACTTTATGTAATTTTCTCAATTTATAGGAAATGTTGCCACTTCAAAGATGTTATTGGAGGGCATTCATTCCTATAAATGTTCCAATAGCCACCAACAATTCTGATTAAATTGGTACCGCAGTGCTGTGAAATTTTACATGGTACATTTCTATACAGTGCTAAGTTAGCATAAATTACAGACAGTAAAGTGCACACGTCCCGGACGTGAACATCCAGCACCAACGGTGAGTGCAGATATCTCGCGGCGTTACGCCAGTCCATTTTCGGTCACTGACGCATCAAAGTGACAGGTTATTTTGTACACTAACGCTACTGAGCAACTGTGACCATAATGAGTGCAGAGAAGAAAGGATCGGCGAGAGGTACCGCCCAGTTTGGAAAAACGATTGTATATCATGAGGTATGTAATAATATGTTGACACTGAATTGAAATATTTACTGTTGTAAAAGGTACAGAGTGCTAATACAACAAAAGAAGGTGGTGGGTCTTGCCACACACCTTCAGCCAATATAGTTATAAGTAATTAGTAATTCGACATTCGTGGGTGTAGCCACACCATTTTTTGGGTGTAGCCACATACCCTTTGATAAAAAAATGTTACATTCTGTTATGAAATACAGAGGCATTCGTATGATGTATTACGTAAAGGAGTAAGGGGCAGTATTAGTGTCGTAAAGGAACACAGTGAACAAAACAGTACCAGCTCTGGCCGGTGATGATAGCATCGCCCTATCAGCAGGTCGGTGAGTGATGGCCACAACACGCTCCACCACCATCACACCTATTACACTCTCCAGCCACTATACTCTCTCTTCGTTCCAGAGCTTCCCTTCCTTTTGTTGTACATGTATTTTATACGTATTCTCCACTGACACACGGTAGCGTTTTTCTTACATTGGCTTGAAGCAGCACATTTATCAGCAACTATGACTAGGTAACATGAGGCACACACACCTGTTATGCAACGTATTCTGCACCCAACTCCTTGGGCTCAGATACGGGCACGGACCTTGGGTTCTTTATTCTGGACCGGGCTACAGCATGCAAACAAGGGATAGGGCTCAAACACGGCCTAACCAGTTCCACACGTATATTACCTTACAAAGTACAGCAGAACTTGTCGTGGATGGACAATTCTATATGAGACACAAGCAGGGGCGCACCCAGGAATTTTCTAAGGGGGGGACCCGTAGTGAGGTGAGGTCAGGTAATCCGATAATTACTGAGAGGTCATATGCAGGTTTAGAGTCAGAGAGCTGCTGGCTCATGTGTTACTCTTTGTTTGCACTTGCCAATTTTTCATGTTTTGCTGTTATCGAAATATATATAAATTTTTAAAGGACCTAGAGAGATAAGGGGGGGGCCCAGGCCCGGCCCCCCCGCCCCCCGGTGCGCCCCTGAACACAGGTATAGCATATGAGAGCACTATATATATATATGTATATATATATATATATATATATATATATATATATATATATATATATATATATATATATAGTGACGAGGTAACACGCCTCCTGGCTGAATCACTCACTCACCACCTACAGCCCACACTGGGCACACACGACTGCTCCACGCCCCTTCTCTGTTTTAAAGGTTTGACTTATGTATTGTCTTATTACATGTATTTCTGTTCAAATTTTCCTTGTACTTAGTAACATCTCACCAACGTTAGCTATGTATAATTCATTTCCTCATCTTATCATAATAATTCTTCACTTGTATTTTATTAGACATGGTGTTTTACTTTGGTTTTTTACTTAAGTTTTCGTATTCTTATCATAGACATGTTGTTTACTTTGATTTTATTGTATTTTCTATAGGTTTGAAAATGACAAACGAGTTGTCGAAACGTCACCAATTTATTAAATATGTTCCTGATAACGTTGGTGTTTATCTTCATATTGAGACTACGCTTCCCCCATGGTGAATCTATTGCATCTGTATTAACAAGACGTTATGGACCTCCAACGCTACAGGCCTACCGAGCAGCTGAACGGCTCGACTTCAAGGTCAAGAAAGTCCAGCTGGACTTAGATTTCCTCACCACCTGTGAACAACATGACCTCACCCCTACTTTTCTTAATTTTAAAGTTCCCAATGCCCACATAAGGTCGTCAAGACTCTACAGAAGTTGCCAAAGACGTATTCTTACATACGAGGTAAAGAGTAAACAACGTCTACTGAGGGTTCATAAAAACAAATTAAACATGTTCATTATCTTCACTGAAAAAATCTGTATCATTTTTTGACTTTACCCATTTGACTAATCTTATAGAGAGAGCTAATGGGAACTCTATATCTCGTGTTAAATTCACCCAGCAACGGAAATTACGGACATTAGGATTTGTTAACCCCGATAGTGTACCCCATGATAAAGTGATTTATAATTATTCTAGTAGACAGCTGACTAGTGTAGAAAAATCCATTTTGTGTAAGGGTTTAAAGTATGCCATTCACACCCCAAAGCCCAGGTTCCTCCCGCATTTTCTTGGATTTGAACGATTTTTTAAGAACTTGTCTGCTCATTCTTTTTATCAAGGTAGTGGTAGAACTTATGATTTTTTTAAAGAATAGCTTGAAGCACATTGCTCTTACTAGTTTTTATTCTTCAAATTATTCTTGCAGTAATGTCACACGAGAGCAAATTAATGTGTTGAAAAGTTTAAAAGATGATGATTCTATTATCATAACTAAACCAGACAAAGGAAATGGTTTCGTAATTCTGGACAAGACTGATTATCTGTGTAAAATGTCCGAAATTCTTAATGATTGTTCAAAGTCCAAAATCGTAAATGATGATGAATTTTCTTTGACCCTGAAACGTGAAGATCAAGTAAACAATTTCCTAAGGAAGCTGAAGTCTGATGGAGTAATTAGTAATGAAGTGTACTCAGAATTATACGTATCTGGCGCTACACCAGGAGTCATGTATGGGCTCCCTAAAGTACATAAACAGAACTGTCCTGTCAGACCCATTCTCTCTGCCATTGGGACTGTTAGCTATAACATATCTAAATTTCTTGTACCTATGATTACCCCAATCACTAAAAATTGCTATACGGTTAAAGATTCATTTACTTTCGCTAAGGAGATTTGTAACTACGATGTTGACCACTGTACTATGGCTTCTTTCGATATAAAGTCCCTGTTCACTAATATTCCTCTTTATGAAACTATAGACATTTGCACCAAACAAGTATTTAAACACGAGAAAATAATAGATGGATTTAATATGAACCAGTTCTGTAAATTACTGTCTCTCGCTTCTAAAGATTGTCTTTTCCTTTTCAACGGAAAATCTTATAAGCAAATTGATGGAGTGGCGATGGGGAATCCCCTAGGTCCCTGCTTAGCAAACGCATTTTTGTGTTACCATGAGACAAACTGGCTGCAGCAATGCCCCTCCCATTTCAAACCTCTCCTCTACCGTAGATATATCGACGATACATTTTTATTGTTTAGTTCTCCAGACCACATCCCTCTTTTTCTAAACTATTTAAACTCGAGGCATGCTAACATTCATTTCACTTCTGATATTGAAGAAAACAACAAACTTCCCTTTCTTGATAGACTAGTCCAAAAAAATTACTAATTCCTTCATCACTTCAGTATACCGCAAACCCACTTTCACAGGATTAACCATGAAATTCAACTCAGCAATCCCAATTCAGTTTAAACGCAATTTGGTGTCAACCCTGCTGACCAGAGCTTATAATATTTGTTCATCCTATTCTGCTTTACACTCGGAATTGAGTTTTCTTACGAAAACATTGTTCTCTAATGGTTTCCCAATGTCTTTCACACAAACCCATATGGGAAGACAACTAAATAAGATCCGTAACCCACCTACTCCTAAACTCACAGCAAACAAATCACCTGTATATTGTATCTTGCCATTTTTAGGTCCAAAAAGTTTTTCCATACGTAATAATATATCGAGTTTAGTTAGGGAATTTTACCCTCAAGTATGTCTTAGAACAATTTTCAAACCCAGCAACACCATTGGACAATGGTTCAAACATAAAGACCGAATCCCTGACGCTCTGCAATCCTCTGTTGTCTATAATTATAACTGTAGTCGCTGTAATGTGTCTTATATTGGACAGACAAAGAGGCAATTACGAGTAAGAATTGCAGAACATCAGGGACGGTCATATAGAACCGGTCTACCTATGGCTAAGCCACCTTTCTCTGCCATCCGAAATTGCTGTGAAGCCTTAGGCCATCCCATAAGCGAATCCGATTTTTCTGTTGTCCACGCTTGTCGTGACGAGGTAACACGCCTCCTGGCTGAATCACTCACTCACCACCTACAGCCCACACTGGGCACACACGACTGCTCCACGCCCCTTCTCTGTTTTAAAGGTTTGACTTATGTATTGTCTTATTACATGTATTTCTGTTCAAATTTTCCTTGTACTTAGTAACATCCCACCAACGTTAGCTATGTATAATTCATTTCCTCATCTTATCATAATAATTCTTCACTTGTATTTTATTAGACATGGTGTTTTACTTTGTTTTTTTACTTAAGTTTTCGTATTCTTATCATAGACATGTTGTTTACTTTGATTTTATTGTATTTTCTATAGGTTTGAAAATGACAAACGAGTTGTCGAAACGTCACCAATTTATTAAATATGTTCCTGATAACGTTGGTGTTTATCTTCATAAATATATATATATATATATATATATATATATATATATATATATATATATATATATATATATATATATTATACAAACACAGTATAGTACACGACACTAACTATCTATATATCACAAACACAATATAGCACCTAATATGTCATATAATTCAGACAAGGTATACATTGCACAGGGGAACACGATCCGCGACCCAGATATAGTATGTTACACAACACAGATATACTACAGACAAGGTATACCACATGAGTCTACACAGATGTATATATACCAAGGGGACGGATAATCCACAGGACTAAGACACTGTATATCTCCACTCGTATGACACAGGGGTCGCGGTACAACATGTAGGGGCCACAGATTTACACAGGGGGCGTGGATATTAGCCACAGGGTGTAGGGTTACACAAGGGTGTGGGGCGGTACATAAGGGAACACAAACAGAGAGCACTGCACAGGGGTCGTGTATGAATTAGGATACACAGGGGCACGACACTCTACACAAGGGGGGGGTTCACACTGGGTCTGTAGCACTGGGAATTGTAAGGGAGTATTTCACAGTGTAGGCAGGGTCGCCGGCGGGCAGGAGGGGCGCACCCAAGGCTACAGCACAGGTAGACATAGGTGAGGGCCCGGTGTGGGAGGAGGGCTGTCAGGGGTGCGTTCCCGGTACAAGTCTCGTTCAGTGCAATCAAGAATCCAGGTCGAGCTGGAGGGTGGTGTAGTGGGTGGCCCTTTCCTGGTGGGGGCCCTGAGAGTGTGATGGCCCTCTGGACTTGGGCTGAACAGGGCTAAGAGGCGCACAGCACGGCGCCTGCCTTTGGCCATAGTGGGAGTCCTGGGGATGGGTCCTGGCTGGTCTGGGCCTGGGGTCGGCTGCAGGGCGCCTCTCGTTGTCCAGGGCCTGCGGTCTCGCCAGGAAGAAGAGGCCATCAGGGGCTGGCTGCGGCCGCTCGCCTTGGGGGAGTCTGTCAGCTGCTGGGGGCATCGAGGGCTGGTCTGCAGGAACAGGACGCCTAGGCTCGTGGTGGGTCCGTCCCAGGTACTCTCCGACGAGGGCCCTGTTGGGGAGCAGTCTCCACCCTTCGTAGAGGAGGGAGAGCAGAGGGGTGTCTTGCTCGGCCTCTGGAGGAGTGGGCCAAGCAAGAAACGGCACCCTTGTAGGAAGCCTCTGGGATAGTGGAGGAGGGACAACTGGTGGTCTGTCCCTCAGCCTGGCGAGCCTGATGGTTTCTGCCGAATCCCCACTCTGGGGCAGAGGAAAGATGTCTGGAAGACACTCCTTCCGCCTGGTAGGGTCGGAGGATGCCACCCAGGCTCCCTCCTGGGGTAGCGGTCGAGGGAGATCTGGTGGACACTCCCTTGGGCTGACAGGTCCTGGGGACACTGCCGGGGGACCACTCATCCCGGGGACAGTAGTAAAAGGCCCGGTGGGCCTTCTGGCTTCTGCAGGAGGTCCGGTGGACTCTGCTGCCCTCCTGCTGTTGGGGGAAAAGTGCAGCTGGGGGATGACCAGTTGTCTCTCACCTGGTGGCAGATCTGGTGGACACTACCACAGGCCCACTGCCCTCCTGGGGACTGCAGGTGAAGGTCGTCTAGATGACGGTCCGAGACACCTGCTCCCGAAGGTGGGTGGGAGAAAGAGATCTGGTGGACACTCCTCCTACAGTAGATCTGGTGAATGCTACTGTGCCTGTGCTCCCCTGGGGTAGAGTAGGACTGTGAGCTCTGGTGGCTGCCCTTCCTTTTGTGGAGGCAGGTCCAGTGGACACAGCATCCGGGGGCCCATTTGGGACTGTCAAAAGGCAAGTCCCACCCCGAGCTGGCGAGCGCTTTCCCCATCAGAGGGTAATGTACCCAGTCGGCATACTTCCTGGGGGTCCAGCTGCATGGAAGAGGGGCATAGGGTCATAGGGGAGATGAGTCATTGTGGTGTGGGACGTTTATGCGTCTCCCCATTGCCTCTTCTTGGGGTGGGAGCCACCTCCCCATGTTCTGCTGGGGTGGAGGTGTTGGGATCACTCCGCCGGGTGGGTATTTCAACACCCTCTAAGATTACACCTCTTGGTCTCTGTTTTATATCAGCACAACTGTTTAGTTGACCATACAGTGTGTACATGACTCATTTTTTAAGATAATAGTATTTTTCCCTTACACTGGCTTGGAAGCACAGTTGTTAGTGGCTGTTGGTAGGTAGCGAGTGCCTGATAAATGTTGCTGGTCTGTTAATATGCTGACATAAAGGTTCCTGAGATACATGAATCCAGGTGTAGCAATACTTCTTAGGGCACATCCACATGTCTACTGGAACAAGTGCTGGCCACATGTAAACAACACACTACGAACAAGCTGCAAACATGCTCGGAACAGCAGCGTGCAGATCATGTTAGCACCATCATGATGAAGTTTAACCTGTCTTGTATGGACACACTTTTCTCATCACCTTTGGTACCAGTAAGTTTGATTGAAACGTGTTTGCATACCTCTGCCAAATACTGCTTAATATGTAATGTTGCCAGCTATGTTGTCAACACGTTCGAGGACATGTGTGCACACGCCCTTAGCAGAGTTGCTGCGTTTTCCTCACAACAGCGGAACTGTTTAATGTTGCCATCAGGAGGTCTTACGTTTTTGCACTGCTCACTGTTTTTGGTATGTGGGATGTTTTTAGTCGGACTCCTCATCCTAAAAACGCCTGTGACTGAGCGAGGTCCTCTTTCCGGACCGGAAATAAAGCACCCACAAAGGAACAGGGCATAAAAACTAGGCCGTACACCTTAACACATCTGTTGTCTTAGTCCAATACACTGTTACAATATAAAAACAAAGGGTTACAGGATATGATGGAGACAGGTTTACAGAGTTAACTTCTCAATATAATGTATACACACACAGCACAGGCAGAGATGGAGATTTTCAGTTATACTTCGATGGTGAGTTATAAATTCTCTGTACCCGTATTATTGCTATCGGCAGAACCAGATGCACTAGGGGTAAAGAGGGCCAGGGGTCGAGAGAGTGAATAATACTATAACTTGTCAGGGCGCGGGTCGCGACACTCAGGATAGTCACTTAGTCATGGAGACACTGTTCACAGGTTTTTGGTTTTTCCTCGCGCCCCATTGTTTCCGTATGTCTCTGTGCCCGTGTTCACTAGTTTTTTCTGTTCTGCCTGGGTACTCGTCTCACTGTGTGTCACTTATATTATTCTGGCTTTACTCTTTCAC
Organism: Coenobita brevimanus; assembly: GCF_032717465.1. Taxonomy (NCBI): domain Eukaryota; kingdom Metazoa; phylum Arthropoda; class Malacostraca; order Decapoda; family Coenobitidae; genus Coenobita; species Coenobita brevimanus. The sequence goes on along the minus strand of NC_137024.1, from coordinate 24,275,528 downwards.
TGTCACTGTTCACTCCCGTCTCTGTGGTTTTTAAGACACACAAGATGCATTAGTCACTACTTGCCCTTGTTTCCTGGGCTTAACAGAGGAGGCATCCGGGCATGGGAGGGGGCTCTTCTGGGGAGCCTTTCTGCAGGAGACAGTGCACCACCCGCAGGGGTGTCAATGCCCAGGCCTTCTTCGTCAGGGGGGTGCAGGGAGGCTCTCCCTTCTGGGGGCCTCGACCTGAGAGGCCCTTGTGCTGGAGCCTCGTTGGTGGGGTGCAGGGAGGCCCTCCGATCTGGGGGCCTCGACCTGAAGGGCGGCTCTTGGGGCTGGGGCCAAACAGCTGCAGGAGGTGGGCCTATCGCCTCTTACTCCGGGCAGAGGGCCGTGGGGGAGTGGAGCCCAAGCGGCCTGGCTCTGGGGTCTGCCGGTCCGGCCTGGGAGCCCGGATACTTCGGCCGCCTGTAGGGTGGGGCACCGTCAGGGATAGACTGCAGCACCTCTTCCGTCTGGCGTCCATCAGGGACCGGGACCGACCAGGGGTAGGCGGCAGGACCAATAGGACCATGCCACCACTCCAGCAGTACCTCCGGGGAACCACACCTGGAGAGAGTAAGTAAAAGGCGTCCCACGCAGCTGAGAGGTGAAATGCCGGCCACGCAAGGGACCTCCTTCTCTGGGAGGACCCCAGGAATCGCAGATGAAGGGCGTACAGCGGCCGCTTCTTTCCCCACACATAGTGGCCGTTGTGGCAGTTCCGCAATTCCTAAGGTCCACAGCTGAAGGGCATACAGTGGCCGCTTCTTCCCCCACACGTACAGTGACCATTGTGACGGTGCTGCTCCCGAAGGAGGAAGAGGCAGATGAGGGGCGTAAAGTGGCTGCTCCTTCCCCCACACGTACAGAGGCCGTTGTGGCGGCGCTACAGGGGGAAACAACTGAGAGGCGTACAGTGGCCGCTCCCTTCCTGGCACGTACAGTGGCCGTTACCGCGGTGTTGTCTGGGACTGAATCTGGCTCAGTCCCACCCTGAACCTGGTGAAGGCTGCTCCTCCCGCAGGGTCGTGTCTTTCTCCTGCGTGGTCGCTGTCTGACTGGTTGGGTGGAAGAGGGACTTAGGACAGGGGAGCCCCGGTGCCTTTCTCGCTCCGGGTCAGTCTCCCAATGACCCGGCCTGCTGTGGTGTCCTCCTGGGGTGGTGGTGAGGCGGTGGCTCGGTAGTGGGGTGGGGGGTGGCGCTCCTGGGGTGGTGGTGAGGTGGTGGCTCGGTGGTAGGGTGGGGGGTGGCGGGGTGGTCAGTCCTGCGGCGGCAAAGGTGTGTATTTCATCACCTTCCGTGGTCAAAAAGTCACGGCCCCATGACTGGAGGTGGTATGTGCTTGTGGTGGATGTCTGGTGGGCCGGATAGCAGGAGAGGCGTCTTGATCTTGTGATAGTGGTAGTGAGAATTGGTGTTGGTGGTGAAGGTGGGGAGGCACGTGGTGGTGTGGGCTTCCCGTCATGGTTGTGGGCGGTTGTTGGTGGTGTGGGATGTCTTCTGTAGTGGGCATGGTCGCTGGGTAATGGGTGGTCAGGAATGGATGAGTGGGTGGAGTGAGTGGCAGGTGAGGTTGGTGCATGTGGGGGGTTGGTGGGTGATGTGTTGTGTGGGGCAGTGCATGGTGGGGTGCAGGTGGGGTGTGGTGGGAGTTGTGGTGGTACGGTGGTGGTGGTTGTTTCCATGGCGGTGAAGATGGGAGTTGGTGCTGGGTGGTGTGGTGCGGTGTTGGTGGTGGGCATAGCGGGCGGTGATTGAGAGTGGTGGGTTGGAGGAGGTGGGCTAGCCATACGAGATGCAGGCGGAGGTGAGGTTGGTGAAGGATCAGAATCGGAGGAAGATGGTGGTGGGTCAGGTGAAGGTGAAGTGGGAGAGGGGGTTTGTGGATATGGTGAGGTTGGGGGTGGGGTGGGAGAGGTGAGTGAGGAAAGAGAGGTGGGTGAGAGTGAGGAGGAGGAGGAGGGTGTGATAGGGAAGGCGAATTTGTTAGTCGTGTTGGCGGGGAAGGTGAGTGGTGGGGAAGTGATGGTGGTGGGTGGTGCAGGGTGGTAGGTGGAAGGCAGTAGACAGGAGGAGGCGGTTTTGGGAAGTAGGTTAGGGGAAGATGAGGTAAGGGTTCTAGGAGGCCTGTGAAGGGGGAGGCAGGCTTTGTGTTGGGAAGGAATAGGAAGGAGGGAGGCAATAGTAGTGGAGAAAGTGGTGTGTGAGGTGGGAAGGTTAGGAATAGGGGAAGGCAAAATAGAAGAGATAGTGAGAGGAGAGGAAAAGGAAACATGACGTTTCCCCCTGTCATAGACTGGGGGAGATGTGAGGTGGCCCCCGTCATTGCGGTGGGATGCGGGGGCAGTGGGGGGGCGCCTTCTGTGCCTTTTCCATGGCATTTTCCTTCCCTTAGGCTCGGGGCAACCGGCGTATGGTGGGGAGGCTTTTAGTCGATCTTGTGTCGTCGTGCTGCGCCGGGCAGCTTTTAGCTGCTCACGGATGTCATGAATTGGACATCCGTTGCGGCAAGGAGAAAATTCCCACGGGTTTACGGCGATGAGATCCGTGGTGAATTGAATGATTTTGCCGATGCGTTGAGGGGTGGAGTCGACGGCTAGAAGGCGCCTTATTAAATTGATTTCTTTATCCAGGTCTCCCGTCGGTTCATGTATTATAAAATATTCTTTGATGAAACCGGGGATGATCCTGAGGAGTTTGTGGAATATAAGTTGTTCTCGGGTTTTTGTGTCTGTGTCCGGGTACGCAGCGGTGACGAGCCGCCGTGTCTGGACGAAAGTATCGTCTAGGCTGCCGTTGTAGGTGAGGGCATCGAGTTGTGAAAGGGCGACAACTTTGCCCAGTGAAGGCGTGACAGCCTGCTTCACAATGTGTGAGAATTGGTCCCATGTTAGTTCAGGGACGAGTTTTGAGGCAACAGTAGTGATTATTTTGACCAGGTTGGGTAGTGTGTCTGCTATTTTCTCTGTCAGTGTCAAACCCAATATCAGTGAGGGGTTTTACCATATCCAAGTAAACATCAATGTCATATTGTTCAGGGTTGAACTTTGGCAATTAGATGTGAGGTTTGGCTGCCATTGTGCAAGTTTCCCTTTTATGTTCCTCCATGCTTTACTTAGATCCAGAACCACTGCTGGCCACCAGTGTTATGCGGGATGTTTTTAGTCCGACTTCTTGTCCTAAAAATGCCCGTGACTGAGCGGGATCCTCTTTCTGGACCGGAAATAAAGCACCCACAAAGGAACAGTGCATAAAAACTAGGCAGTACACCTTAACACATCTATTGTCTTAGTCCAATACACTGTTACAATATAAAAACAAAGGGTTACAGGATATGATGGAGACAGGTTTACAGAGTTAGCTTCTCAATATAATGTATACACACACAGCACAGCCAGAGAGTGGAGATTTTCAGTTATACATTGATGGTGAGTTATAAATTCTCTATACCCGTATTATGGCTATAGGCAGAACTAGCATTTAATAGTCTAAACCAGATGCACTAGGGGTAAAGAGGGCCAGGGGTTGAGAGAGTGAATATTACTATAACTTGTCAGGGTGTGAGTCGCGACACTCGGGATAATCACTTAGTTATGGAGACACTGTTCACAGGTTTTTGGTTTTTCCTTGCACCCCATTGTTTCCGTATGTCTCTGTGCTCGTGTTCACTAGTCTTTTCTGCTCTGCCTGGGTATTCGTCTCACTTTGTGTCACTTATATTATTCTGGCCTTACTCTTTCACTGTTACTGTTCACTCCCGTCTCTTTGGTTTTTAAGACACACAAGATGCATTAAAGTCACTACTTGCCCTTGTTTCCTGGGCTTAACAGAGGAGGCAACTGGGCATGGGAGGGGGCTCTACTGGGGAGCCCTTCTGCAGGAGACAGTGCACCACCCGCAGGGGTGTCACTGCCCTGGCCTTCTTCGTCAGGGGGGTGCAGGGAGGCTCTCCTGTCTGGGGGCCTCGACCTGAGAGGCCCTCATGCTGAAGCCTCATCGGTGGGGTGCAGGGAGGCCCTCTGATCTGAGGGCCTCAACCTGAAGGGCGGCTCTCGGGGCTGGGGCCGAACAGCTGCAGGAGGTGGGCCTGTCACCTCTTACTCTGGGCAGAGGGCCGTGGGGAAGTGAAGCCCAAGCGGCCTGGCTCTGGGACCTGCCGGTCTGGCCTGGGGGCCCGGATACTGCAGCCGCCTGTAGGGTGGGGCGCAGTCAGGGGTAGACTGCAGCACCTCTTCCGTCTGGCGTCCGTCAGGGACCGGGACTGACCAGGGGTAGGCGGCAGGACCAACAGGACCATGCCACCACTCCGGCAGCACATCCAGGGAACTATACCTGGAGAGAGTAAGTAAAGGGCGTCCCACGCAGCTGAGAGGTGAAAGGCCGGCCGTGCAAGGGACCTCCTTCTCCGGGAGGACCCCAGGAATCGCAGATGAAGGGCGTACAGTGGCCGCTTCTTCCCCTACACGTACAGTGACCGTTGTGGCGGTCCTGGAATTCCTAAGGTCCACAGCTGAAGGGCGTACAGTGGCCGCTCCTTCCCCCACAAGTATAGTGGCCGTTGTGGCGGTCCCGCAATTCCTTAGGTCCACAGCTGAAGGGTGTACAGTGGTCGCTCCTTCCCCCACACGTAAAGTGGCCGTTGTGGTGGTGCTGCTCCCGAAGGAGGAAGAGGCAGATGAGGGGCGTACAGTGGCTGCTCCCTCCTTGACACGTACAGTGGGCGTTACCGTGGGCCTGCCTGCCCAACGGGAAGTAACTGAAGGGCGCACAGTGGCCGCTCCTTCCCCGGCACGTACAGTGGCCGTTACCATGGTGTTACTCCGGTAGGAGGAGGAGGTAGTGGATGAGGGGTGTACAGTGGCTGCTCCTCCCCGACACATACAGAGGCCGTTATCGCGGTTCCACTCCTCCTTCCTTTGCCAGTCGGAGTGCGCTCAATAGCTAACACTCCGAGGCAGTCTCTAGATGTGGCTGTAGCTGAAGGGCGTACAGTGGCTGCTCCTTCCCCCACACGTACAGTGGCCATTGTGGCGGCGCTAGAGGGGGAAACAACTGAGGGGCGTACAGTGGCCGCTCCCTCCCCGGCACGTACAGTGGCCGTTACTGCGGTGTTGTCTGGGACTGAATCTGGCTTAGTCCCACCCCGAACCTGGTGAAGGCTGCTCCGCCCGCAGGGTCGTGTCTTTCTCCTGCGTGCTTGCTGTCTGATCGGTTGGGTGGAAGAGGGACTTAGGACAGGGGAGACCCGGCGCCCTTCTCGCTCTGGGTCAGTCTCCCAATGACCTGGCCTGCCGTGGTGTCCTCCTGGGGTGGTGGTGAGGCGGTGGCTCGGTGGTAGGATGGGGGGTGGCGCTCCTGTGGTGGTGGTGAGGTGGTGGCTCGGTGGTAGGGTGGGGGGTGGCGGGGTGGTCGGTCCGGCGGTAGAGGTGTGTATTTCAGTTTTCTTTGAACATCTTTTAAAGAAAACGTCGTGTTGTACTATACTGATGTATTGTACACACACGATAGCTGCCCTTACTGACTGTTAATAGATACTGATGAAAAAACAGATATTCAGTAAGTAATACATTATTTTCATACGTGATACGTATATTGACGTGTAACATTAAGTAGACAACAATACAATTAGTATCACCAGTAACAAACAACAAATACATAAGTAACAATGATATGTCCAGAAGAGGTGCTACGAAAACCGAATCGGCGGCCATTTACCGAATCGTCACCGAGTCGGCACTTTTAATTGGAAAATATCAGAATTTTTATGACCACATGGGTTCATACACACCTATTTACTCGTAATCCGGTCAAATTTTTGTTTCATTTAACTATTAATTAAAAGATCAGGATTGAGTTCGTAACCGTGTTAAACCTTGCAGAAGTGTTTCATCTTCAGCTCGCCAACTCGCTTTGACAGACTTGTATTTCGCATAAAGAGTGATTTGAAATGAAAATTAATGTATTTGTGGGCATATTTTAGCACATTTTTCAATATGTTGGTAATTATTCGTACTTATTATCCAATATCAAATTTTTAGAATTTCCGGGGAGAGATTGGGCTATATTTAGAGCAGTAGTGGGATCTCAGAGCTATTTTTTGGTGTCTGGAATATATTTTGGCATTTAATTTGATGCTATTCTTTGAACTGTTTAGACTGGTAGAGGAGAAACTCAAACTTTGTCCTTGCAAGTCTCCAGAGACTTGTCTCGCGACACCTCACGTCCTCTCTCTCTCTCTCTCTCTCTTACATGTTGATGCATCGGTCAGTATTTGCTGCAGTTTATATGATCCTAAGTAAATAACACTCCAATCAGTGCTGGACTATTTTTTCTGGTGGCTGTCACTGTGGTAGACACTTTCATTTCTACATTTACAACTTTCTGTCAGACATCTCGAACCAAATCTGACAAACGTAGGAGGACAGCACGATGCTATCTGTCTATCTGTTTATCTATCTATCCATCCATCCATCTGTCAGTCTGTCTGACTATCCATCCATCCATCCATCTCTCTCACTCTATTGCTTTGTGGGTGTTTGCATGTGTGTCTGTCTGTCATAACAGTGTCCTCGCGCGCGCTTCTGTTGGTGTGTGTGTGTGTGTGTGTGTGTGTGTAATTCACCGGGTCGGTCAGGATCACTTGATGGTCGTGATCGTCAGCTTTTACCCTCCCGGAAGGGAGCTGAGAGCTCATATAGTCCGATCTAAGGGCAAGGCTGTGACCTTCACTCACGCACACACCCGTCCCCTTGCTCAAGGGGGACAGTAACCACCCACTTCATCAGTGAAACTTTTCGCAACCTGAGCGAGGCGCGAACTCCCGTTCACCAGTTGGCAAGCGAGAACGTTACCACTGCACCAGCGAGCGTGTGTGTGTGTGTGTGTGTGTCTGGTGTGAGCTTGTGTTACCTAACTGTATTGTTTCAGGAATGAGTCAAGCTCGTACTGTCACGTGTATTAAATTTATGAATTGTTTTGGCACACACTATTTCATTTGGCAGCGCATTCCAATGATCAGTTTCCTTATTTGGGAAACTAAATTTCCTTACGTCTTTATCACCTCTCTTTTTATGCAGTTTTTTGCATTGTCCTTATGCTGATGCTTCCCCATAGGTTAAGTAATCATTTATGTCTATTTTCTCCTTCCCTGATATGCATTTATATGACATAATCATGTCTCCTCTTTTCCTTCTCTCCTGCGGTGTTGGCAGATGTAGTTTTTCAAGTCTTTGTCCGTAGCTTAGATCCCTTAAGCTTGGTACCCATTTTGTAGCAGCCCTCTGAACTTTTTCAGTCTTATCTATGTGTTTCTTGAGATGAGGATTCCAGACTACCGATGCATACTCCAGGTTGGTCTGATGAATGATGTTATTATCTTTCTCAGCATGTCATCATTTATGTATATGAATGCTATTCTCATATTTGCAAGCAGTGTATATTGTACATGTTTCATACCTTCTCAATGATATGGTCAGCCGGAGATAGTCTGTTACTGATAATCACACCTAGGTCCTTCTCTCTTTCTGATATGTTCAGGGTTTGACTTCCTAACTTATAATCCAAATCTGATATTTTTCCACTTTTACCAAACTTAATTACATGACACTTGTCCGCATTGAATTCCATTTGCCATTTATTACTCCATTCATGAAATTTATTTAATTATTCTTGTAGCTCTCTACAAGACTCAGTGTTAGTAATTCTCCTTTGTATTTTTGTATCATCTGCAAACATGTTTAGATAGCTTTCATTTCCAATGTTACTGTCTATGTCAGCCCTGTGGAACTCCGCAAGTCACTTCCCTCTATGATAATTTCCCCTTAGTACTGTTCTCATTTCCCTTTTTCTGAGAAAATCTTGCATCAAACAGTACAGTCTGCCTAGGATTCCTCGTTGATGGTATAGTTTCCATAAAAGTCTTTGGTGCGGTACTGTGTCAAATGCTTTCTTGAGATCTAGATAGATACTGTCTACCCATCCTTCTCTTTTCTGTAATGTTTCTGCAACTTTGTCATAATAGCTTAATAGATTAGTAACACAAGATTTTCCCTTTCTGAAACCAAGCTGTCTTTCTGTTATCATCTTCTGTATATATTCCACAAGTATCTTTTTTCTTTAGATTTTTTGCATTGTGTATAAAACCATTTCTTTATTTTCTTTTCGGCTTCTTTGTGTTGTGAGATGTAATATTGGACTCCTGTTACATCAAGTTCGCAGAATTTTCTATAAATAACATTTAAATCTTGTCCCCTCAGCTCTTTTTCCCAATCTGTTTCTAAGAAGTACTTCTGTAGGGCATGGTAGTTGCCCTTTTTGTAGTTTAGGCGCTTTTTGTAACTTTCATTACTGTTAACTATGTCATATGCAATCCTGAAGTTGAAATTTAATACTGCATGATTGCTTTTGCCGAATGGAGGGTGTTACATTATATTGTCAGTATCATTTTCTTGCCTCGAAAATATAAGCTCTAATACTGTTGGTACATCATGTCCTCTTTTTCTAGTGTTTCCTTTACATGTTGTGTTAGGAAAAACTCCTGCATAAGGTCCAGGAGCTTTTGGTCCCGACAGCTTTCCTGGCTTTTTATATCTAGAGTATTCCAATTTATATTTGTATTGAAATCTCCAGTTAATAAAATTCATTCAGAGTTCTTCTCTGTTCTATATAGTAAAGCTCTTAAACTCTGAATTGTACTCTCTGCCAGGTCTTCATAGTCGCCTCTTTCCCCAGTGTTTGATCTGGGCGGCATGTATAAATTTGCCACGATTAATTTCCCTTCAGGTGTATTAATCTCTACTGCAATCATTTCTACTTGTGAGGGTATATCTAGTTCTATTTCTTTGACTTGTAGATTTTTCTTTGTTAATATTATAATTTCTCCTCCTTTTTTTAAGCTCCTATCTCTTCTCCACATATTGTATTCCTCTAGGTTTAGCGTATCGTTTGATATCCTTGGTGTTAATTTTGTTTCAGTTAGGGCGCGTCCACACGTGCTTTCGAACATATGTTGGCAGCACGGCAGACAACATGTTCAGGAGCATGTTTGCAGCAGTATTTGGGGGAGGCGGTGGCTCAGTCGGTAGAGAGGTGGCCTGCAGTCCTACTGGACCCAGGTTCAAATCCTCGCTGGGGCAAGGAACAGTTTAAGGATTTGAATTTCATAAAAACAGACTTAACTGATCTACCAGAAGACCCACCGACATGTAAAAATACCCCCGCTAATACCAGCACACCAGTCCTGTATGAGACAGCCTTAGCATGTATTCAATATGGACAGTGGGTGTTAGTGCTGAAGTGGTGACATGTAGAGGTGTATAGTATGTAGGAGGACTGCTGGGCCTCGATAGCATGCTGTTTAGCCTATGCCCAAAGTCAGTCACATTAAAAAAAAAAAAAAAATGTATGCAAACGTGTTTCAGTGCAGCTTCGAACACTTGCACCAGAGGCGATGGGATAAGTGTGTCCATACCAGTCAGCTGAGACTTCATCATGATCTTGCCAACATAATCTGGATGCTGCTGTTCCCGACATGTTTGCAGTGTGTTCGTTAGTGTTGCTTACATGTTGCCAGCGCTTGTTCGAGCACACGTGTGGACGCGCCCTTAGGCAAATAGCATGTGGTTCCTTTTCTTTAATATAATCATTCATCTCTAATAATGGAGATACCATTCCATCTACATTTGAGTACATCAACTTAATCATCAGGTGTATATACTTGTCATGACTTGGGTCTACTACCTTCCTCCTTTTTATTCCCTCCTGGTTATGTATCATTTTCATACCTGCAATCCAATTACTTTGTAAAAAATATGTATTCTTCTCTTCCTCTGATCTTCCCTCGTTCTTTGTTTTTGTCTCCTACCTCTTCCTTTTTTTTAGTAATCCCAGTTCCTCTTGAGTTAGGCGTCTTTAAAGCCATACTTTTTTTTAATTCCTCTTTTTCTATAAGTTTATTCGCATTTTTTAGTCTCGTAACCTTCCAGAGTGTAAACTGTTTACACTCTGGAAGGTTACTTTCAGTGGCCTTGACTTATTTCTCTCATATTTCCCTAGCCTTTTGTGTTCCTCTGTCTTTATTACAGATTTCCTCTGATACTTCCTTCAATATGCTCATTACATTTGCCATCTCCTTTTTGTCTCTCGAAATCTTGTTTTTTATTTCTTCCTCATCTATACCAGTGATTACTATAGATTTGTTGATATCTGCTGAATCTGACCAATTTTGGATTGTTTTGGATTATTATCTTACTTTGATTTTAATGCTTTTACTTCAACACTTGTTTCTAAGTCTTTACTTTCACCATTCCAGCATACGTAGTTTCCACATCATTTTTTTTTTTTTTAGCTTTGCATCGCTTCATTCACCTCAGTATCACTGACCTGGTCAAACAGACTACTTGCTTGCCTAATTGTCTCTGCATCATTTCTGAACTCTTCCATAATACTCTCATGGTTGACAACTGTGCATGCCATTTCACTAATCTTCCTTCTAAGTGAACCCACCTCAAATGACAGCTCATCTATTGTTGTGTCTTTCTTGTTTACTTCCTTTATTAATTTTTCATTTTCCTCCTGCATGTGCAGTTGCTTCTTAATTTCATCCACATCACTCTTAAATGCCTTCTCTAATTTGTGTACCCATTTTACTAGCTGTTGAACGTCTCCATTTCCATCAGATCCTGGTAGAAATCATCATCCTGTTTTCCATCTTTATCCCTTTTCTTAACTCCTTCCAAATTTGCTTTACTAAAGATGGTGGTCATCTTATGGCACTAAGAGAAAGATTCTACTTCCATGTATGCATTCATTGGTGCATGCATCAGACAAAAGACTAAACAGCTGGTGAGCTTGCTCAGTGCATTCCTACACTAATTTGCTGTATTCTGTTATTTGAACAACACTTTTTACTTAATCTTCCTCTTTTATATTAGAACACCATTTAGTTTAACCTAGTACAGAGCTTGACTCATATAAAGATACTATTTAGGTATGGGCATTTGTGGCCAAGGTTGGCCAGCGCGGAGCTATGTGGTGTACGTGCTGTCTCTCTGGCGTCTCAAGTGTGTGTGTAAATGTGTGTGTGTGTGTGTGTGTGTGTGTGTGTGTGTGTGTGTGTGTGTGTGTGTGTGTGTGTGTAAATGTGTGTGTGTGTGTAAATGTGTGTGTGTGTGTGTGTGTGTGTGTGTGTGTGTGTGTGTGTGTGTGTGTGTGTGTGTGTGTGTGTGTGTGTGTGTGTTCTTACCTAATTGTATCTTTACAGGAATGAGTCAAGCTCGTTCTGTCCCGTGTATTAAACCATTTTCATCATACACATCCTTAATTTTATGAATTGTTTTGGCACACATTATTTCATTCGGTAGTGCATTCCATTGATCAATTGCCCTATTTGGGAAACTAAACTTCCTTACATCTTTATCGCCTCTTTTTATGCAGTTTTTTGCAGTGTCCTCTTTGCTGAAGTTTCCCCATAGGTTATAAATTCATTTATGTTTATTTTCTCTTTCCCTGATATGCATTTATATAGCATAATCATGTCCCCTCTTTTCCTTCTTTCCTGTAGTGTTGGCAGATTCAGTTTTTCTAGTCTTCATAGCTTAGATCCCTTAAGCTTGGTATCCATCTTGTAGCTGCCCTTTGAATTTTTTAGGCCTATCTATGTGTTCCTTGAGATGAGGATTCCAGACTACTGATTCATACTCCAGGGTTGGTCCGATGAAGGATGTTATTATCTTTTTCAGCATGTCTTCATTTATGTATGTGAATGCTATTCTCATATTTGCATGCAGGGTGCACATATTCCATACCTTCTCGCTCATGTGGTAAACCGGAGATAGTCTGTTATCGATATTCACACGTAAGTCCTTCTCTCTTTCTGATGTGTATAGGGTTTTATTTCCTAACTTATAATCCCAATCTGGTCTTTTCCCACTTTTACCAAACTTGATTACATGACACTTGTCCACATTGAATTCCATTTGCCATGTATTATTCCATTCATGAAGTTTATTTAATGCTTCTTGTCGCTTTTTACAAGAGTCTGTGTTAGTAATTCTTGTATTTTTGCGTCATCAGCAAACATTTAAATAGCTTTCATTCCCAATATTACTATCTATGTTATTTATTTACACTAAAAACATAACTGGTGCCAGCACTGAGCCCTGTTGAACTCCGCAAGACACTTCCCTCTGTGATAATTTCCCCTTAGTACTGTTCTCATTTCCCTTTTTCTGAGAAAATCTTGCATCAAACAGTACAGTTTGCCTCGGATTCCTCGTTGATGGTACAGTTTCCATTAAAGTCTTTGGTGCGGTACTCTGTCAAATACTTTCTTGAAATCTTGATAGATACTATCCACCCATCCTTCTCTTTTCTGTAATGTTTCCGCAACTCTGTCATAGTAACTTAATAGATTAGTAACACATGATTTTCCCTTTCTGAAACCAAACTGCCTTTCATTTATCATATTGTGTTCGTCTAGATGGTTTACCTAATTTTTCTTATCAGCTTTTCCAGTATCTTACAACACTGGTTAGCGAAGCTGGTCGGTAGTTGAGTGGATTTTGTCTGTTTCCTTTCCTGAATAAGGGAGCAATGTTTGCTTTCTTCCAAATATCAGATAGTTTACCTTGACCCAGAGATTCCTTGAACTTTAAAGATAATGGTCTCCTTAACTCCTTTGCACATTCGTGTAGCACGACATGAAATTTCATCTGGACTATTTGCTTTTCTTTGTCTAATTTACTTAACTCCTCCTGTATTTCTCTTTCTGATATTTGTATATCTGGTAATATGTTTGGGCATGCCTGTTCATATAATCCCTCTCAAAATTATTTTACTTCTGTAAAAACTGATTGGAAATTCTTATTTAGTACTTCACAAATATCTTTCTCTTGTGTATAGAGGATCCCTTCATCCGTAATGGATTGTATTTTATCTTTTACTTTAGTTCTGCTTCGGACGTAGCCGTAAAATAGCTTAGGTTGATCACCATTTTTGTTTATGATGTCCTCTTCAAACTGTTTTTGGGCTTCTTTCCTTATTCTTGTGTATTCGTTTCTTGCCTGTTTATAGTTGTTATATGCCCTCTCACTACTGTCTTCTGTATCTATTCCACAACAAGCCTTTTTTCTTTTGATTTTTTACATTCTTTATTAAACCTCTTTACTTTCATTTTTGTTTCTTTGTGCTGAGGGATGTAATTTTGGAATTTTCTATATATGACATTCAGATCTTGTCCTCTAAGCTCTTTTTCCCAATCTGTTTCTAAGAAGTATTTCTTTAGGTCATGATAGTTACCCTTTTTGTAGTTAAGGCTCTTTTTGTAGCTTTCATTAATGTTATTTATGTCATATGTAATCCTGCAGTTGCAATTTAATACTGCACGGTCGCTTTTGCCGAATGGAGCGTGGTACATAATACTGTCAATATTATTTTCTTGACTAGTAAATATAAGATCTAGTACCGATGGTACATCAAGTCCTCTTTTTCTGGTACTTTCTTTTACATATTGCATTAGGAAAAACTCCTGCACAAGGTCCAGGAGCTTTTGGTCCCAAGAGCTTTCATGGCTTTTTATATCTAGAGTATTCCAATTTATATTTGTATTGAAATCTCTAGATAGTATAATTCTTTCAGCTTTCTCCTCCATCCTGTGTAGTAATGCTCTTAAACTTTGAATTATACTCTCTGCCAGGTCTTCATATTCACCTTTTCCTTAAGTGTATGATCTGGGTGGCATGTATAAATCTGCAACAATCACTCTCCCTTCAGAAGTACTAAATCTCTACTGCGATCAGTTCTACCTGTGAGGGTACATCTAGTTCTATTTCTTTGACTTGCAGAGTGTTCTTTGTTAATATTATAATTCCTCCTTTTTTTAAGCTCCTATCTCTTCTCCATATATTGTATTCCTCTAGGTTTAGGGTATCGTTTAATATCCTTGATGTTAATTTTGTTTCAGTTAGGCAAATAATGTGGTTCTTTTTATTTAATATAATATGTGGTTCCTTTAATATAATCATTCATCTCTAGTAATTTATATCCATTCCATCTGCATTAGAGTACATCAACTTAATCATCTTGTTTACATACTTGTCATGACTTGGGTCTACTATCGTCCTCCTATTTATTCCCTCCTGTTTATGTACCACTTTTGTTCCGGCAATCCAATTACTTTGTAAAAAAAAAAAAAAAATGTGTTCTTCTCTTCCTGTTATCTTCCCTAGTTCTTTGTTTTTGCCTCCTCCCTCTTCTCTTTTAGTAATCCCAGTTCCTCTTGAGTTAGGCATCTTTTTATCCATACATTTTTGAAGTCCTCTTTTTCCATAAGTTTGTTTGCCTTTTTCATTATTTCCTCCACAGTGTTTACACTCTGGATGGTTACTTTCAGACGCCTTGACTTATTTCTCTGATATTTCCCTAGCCTTTTGTGTTCCTCTATATCTTTACTATAGATGTCCTTTGCTACTTCCATCAATGTGCTAATAACATATTCCATCTCCTTTTTGTCTCCCGAAATCTTGTTTTTTATTTCTTCCTCCTCTATACCAGTGATTACTATAGATTTGTTGATGTCTGCTGAATTTTTGACAAAATTTGGATTGTTTTGGATTATTATCTTCACTTTCTTTTTAATGTTTTTTCCTTCGGCTCTTGTTTCTAAGTCTTTCTTTACTTTCACCATTTCAGTATACGTGGTTTCCACATCATTTTTGTAACTTTGCATCCCTTCATTCACCAGGGTTATCTTCTCCTCAATATCACTGCTATGATCTATCAGAGTGCTTGCCTGCCTTATTGTCTCTGTATCATTTCTGAACTCTTCTATAATATTCTCATGGTTGACAACTGTGCCTGCCTTTTCATTACAAGGTGACCAGGGTCCCGCTTTCAGGTGGGACAGTCCCACTTTTTGGAAGTCTGTCCCGCTTTTTTTTTATTGTGACAAGAATGTCCCGCTTTTTGAGCAAATTATCTTAAATGTCCCGCTTTTAGAAAATTACTATTGCATTATAAAATACACACCGCCGCCGCCGCCGGACCAACCACC
Organism: Coenobita brevimanus; assembly: GCF_032717465.1. Lineage (NCBI taxonomy): Eukaryota > Metazoa > Arthropoda > Malacostraca > Decapoda > Coenobitidae > Coenobita > Coenobita brevimanus. The sequence goes on along the minus strand of NC_137024.1, from coordinate 24,260,457 downwards.
CCGCCACCCCCCACCCCCCTCCCAACTCCCAGCCCCACCACCACCCCAGGAGAACACCACAGCAGGCCAGGGTAGGGTAAGACTAACCTGGAGCGATAAGGGCGCCGGGGCACCCCCACCTTGAGTCCCTCTTCCACAGAACCGACCCAACAACGACCACACGGGAAGAAGAGACGACCCTGCGAGCGGGGCAGCCTTCACCAGGTTCGGGGTGGGACTGCTCCAGAAACAGTCCCAAACAACACAGAGGATACGGCCATCGTACGTACCGGGGAGGGAGTGGCCATCATAAGCCCTTCAGTTACAGACCCATCTGGAGACAGCCTCGGTGGAGTGGCTATTCAGCGCACACTGACAGGCAAAGGAAAGAGAAGTGGAACCGCGAACACGGCCATTGTACGTGTCAGGGAGGGAGCGGCCATCGTACGCCCCTCAGCCACTTTCTCCTCCTCCAATGGGAGTAACATTGCCACAACGGCCATCGTACGTGTGGGGGACATAGCGGCCACTGTGTGTCCTTCAGTTACTTCCCGTTGGGCAGACAGAGCTGCAGTAATGGCCATCATATGTACCGGGTAGGGAGCGGCCATCGTATGCCCCTCATCTGCCTCTTCCTCCTTCGGGAGCAGCACGCCACAACGGCCATCGTACGTGTGGGGGAAGGAGTGGCCACTGTACGCCCTTCAGCTGCTGCCCTTTGGAGCTGCAGAAACGTCAACATGGCCATCGTACATGTGGGGGAAGGAGCGGCCATCGTTTGCCCTTCATCTGCAGTTCCTAAGGTTCTCCCGGAGGGGAAGGTCCCTTGCGCGGCCGGCCCACTACCTATCGGCTGAGCGGGATGCCCTTCTCTCTTTCTTCCTCCAGGTGTGGTTCCCTGGAGGTGCTGCCATTCCTAGAGTGGTGGCGTGGTCCTGTCCCAGTCCTGCAGCTGACCCCTGGATGACCCATGCCCCTGATGGATGCCCCACGGAAGAGGTGCCTCAGCTCACTCCTGATGGCGCCCCGCCTGACTGCAGCATCCAGACCTCCAGGGCCAGTCAGCAGGCCCCAGAGCAGGGACGTTCAGGCTCCACCCCCCCATGGCCCTCCGACAGGAGTAAGAGGCGGCAGGCCCGGCTCCTGGAGTTGTTTGGCCCGAGCCCCGACGGCCACTTATCAGGAGGGCCTCCCTGCACCCCACCGACGAGGCCCTAACACGAGGGCCACCTATCAGGTCAAGGCCCCCAGACGGAAGGGCCTCCCTGCACCCCCCTGACAAAGCCGGCCCGGGCGACAACGCCCCTGCGGGTGGTCCACTGCCTCCTGCTGGAGGATTCCCCAAGAGGGGCCCCTCCCACGCCCGGGCGCCACCTCTGTTAGCCCAGTGGCCCGGGCTTTAGTGGTGACTTCAACGCATCTCGCACATCATGCATAAGTGTAAGCCCCAGAGACAGTGATAAAAGTGACAGTGAAACAGTGAGGGAAATAATATAAAGTAACGCACTATCTCAGGCAGTAAACAAGGATCAGTGAACGTATATAGTAAAGTGACTGGATGTAAAGAAACTCAAATAGTGACAAAAGAACGAGAAAACCAGTATAAGTGTCGCCACGGCTAAGTGACAATTCCTGGTGCCGTGCCGCGTGGTGTAACAAGCGTATGCAAATATAAGCCAACTTGACCCTTTGTTCCGATCATATATTGTGCATCCGGTCCAGAACACTAAATGACAATTATTTACTGTTTATAACACCGATGCCATGTTCTAGTAATTACCAACACCTATATATATATGAATTCTGCCCTTGACATCCTTGTGTGTATTGAGTACATAATGTGTTAGCAAACCCACTCTGTCTTCCTGTTCATGCCATATCCAGTGTCTTTCTGTTCTTATATTGTAAGGTGTATTGAACTAATACAATAGATATGTTAAGGTGTACTGCCGAGTTTTTATGCCCTGTTCCTCTGTTGGTGCTTTATTTCCGGTCCGGAAAGAGGACTCCGCTCAGTCACGGGCGTTTTTAGGACGAGAGGTCGGACTAAAAACACCCCGCATAACACATTAGATATAACATGACCTTTTATGAAATTAGAGTGAATTAGAAAAATTATGCATACTCCTAACCAAGTGAAATACCGAATTATTAATATTAAATATGTAATATTCACTAGCTGGTAACTTTGGTTGGCCCATTCACAGTACCGTACGGTCGGTATGTTTGGTGCAGTGTTGCCACATGTACGATAATTATCGTACCTGTACGATAATATTGCCTCTGGTACGTGTACGATACAATTTTCCATCATCATACAGTTTGTATGATAATTTTGGTTTGAGAGCTAGCATGGGAGTAAATTTTGTGGCATGCATAGCTAATCATGCAGTTGTTCCACAGTTTGACAAATGAGTAATCTTAGGGGCTAATATAATGATCACTGAAAATACTACTTTTGTGGTCTTGCTGAGTTATCATCTGCAAGAGGAAGCAAATATCTATGAGTTATCTATTAAAGTTCTATGGATTGCATTCTGCTGCTAGTCAGACTGATTTTCTAGATTGGCACAAAGGGTATTTCGTGTAACATTATTGAAATGCGTGATGTACAGCATAGTGCCCCCGGAAACTCACCGACACCCCCACCCAGACTCCACGGAGTAGCCGCAGCCGAACCACGGGATGCCTTGCAACAACGGCATAAGTCAGCCTGGGCCGTGCGCCCTTATAGCACCCAGCCGTCGCACCGTCGCCCTAGCAGGAAGATGACACTACCTTGGGGGAGTGGGACCACCAGATCAGATCAGGGTGGAGCTGCCTATCCAGCTCCAAACTGTACCCCTCAAGAGTGTGCCTGTAGCCGCTCCCGCCTTCAACAGGAGTGTGCCTGTAGCCTCTCCGAACGTGTCTTCCTCTTTGGGACATCCGGTTGCTGCCTGCCCCTCATAAGGGAATCGGTGTCTCACCAACCTGAGGGTAATCAGGAGACAGCCAGTTGCTGCTCCTGCCTTCGTCAGAAGGTGTCCTTCCAGGGACGGCCTGTGGCCACCCTACACCCCCTCCTGCAGGAGTCGGCCTGTAGCTGCTCCTCCCCCTGGCAGAAGGAGACTCCCTGTGGCCGTTCCCGCCTTTGTCAGACAGCCGGTTGCCGCTCTGAAGGTGCTGCCCCCGAGTCGGCCTGTAGCCACTCCTCCCTCCGGCAGAAGGAGACGGCCTGTGGCCGCTCCTGCCTTCGTCAGATGGCTGGTTGCCGCTCTGAAGGTGCTGCCCTCGAGTCGGCCTATAGCCGCTCCCGCTCTCTCCTGCGGGAGACGGCCCATGGCCGCTCCCACCTTCGTCAGACAGCCAGTTGCCACTCTAAAGGTGTCCAGAGGTGCGCTGATTCCCCCACTCAGGCCACGGCCAGTAGACGGGCTATGGCGCCTCATAGTTGTGCTCTTGGGCAGCCACGGCCGATAGCCGGGCCCCCCGGCCAGAAAGAGGTGTCGGCAGTGTCATCGTCCCAGCATGAGACTAGAGCCCAGACCTCCAGCATCAGAGAACCCCAGCAGGGCCCTACAGCTTCCCCTGGCCTCTGCTCCCTACCCCTGGCCCTGGAGAAGGCCCACCTGATGGACCCTAGTTCAGGTCGGTGCCACAGCCCCTCCCTGACGGCGCCTCTCAACTCTGGGGACCGCAGCCCTCAGTCACTCCAGACCCTCCTCAGGTCGCCCGGGCGTGATCTCTCCACGTCCCCAAGATGGCGTAAGACCTCCACCTCCGGTCGAGACCTAAGCAAGAGATTCCTGGACCTGTTTGGCCCCAGTCCCGAGGGCCACACTCCTGAACCTAGCCCGGAGACTACGGGCCTCTTCGCCACCTGCAGCCCTGGACGAGAGAGGACGCCCCTGCGAGTTGTCCCGTGCCCTCTCGGCATGCCCTCCCTCGGCGGTGCCTCTATTCCAGCAGAGTTGTTCCCTGCGTGTCTCCCCGCCGACCCCACTATATGAGTGAATAATGTTAAGTGTGGTATTGCCCCAGAATTAGTTAAGTGACTTATGCTAAGTGTGACGTTGCCATAGAATTAGTGTAACAGTGATACAGTGACACTGTATGTTGAATATCGGGGCGAGTGAAATCACGGGAGGATGAGTAAGGACGAGTGCAGAAGCTAAGTTCTGGTGAATCAGACTCACGAGTGACGCCCTTGTAGAAAACCAGTAAGACTACTACCCCGAGAAATCCCCTATAGTAAAATACACCAATGTCCTTTGATACAGGAAACAGTAGAGAAAGTGTTAATAATATTCTCCCGCTTGTATTACCGTAAACACAGTGAATTCCCAGTGTCCTCCACCCTCTCTTTAAGAATCTCCTCCCAGCATCTAGTGTGAACGTAGACGAGGAATAGAATCAATTGTCAAAACCCCTTTGCTATCAGAAAATACTAAGTTTGAATTAATAATACTCTCTCCCAATATTACTATAATTTTGTTCTGACCCGCCGCGAGTCACTTCCCTCGCCCTCGCCCCCGTGTTAGACTCACTTCCCACGTGCACCTGTATTCCCTGTACACCTGTGCACTAGATTTACTGTGTTGGCATCAGTATCTGTTAAGCCAGTATCCTGCGAGATACTAATATCCTAGTTAAGGGTTTATTTTTCTACCAGATACTGTGTTGTAATATCTGCTGTTTTGTCCTGTGTCTGACTGTGGTATTATACGTGTAAAGGTTATTGCCTGGAGTTTTTGTGTCCTACCTCACCTTTTGCACTAAGCCCCGGTCTCGAAAGAGGACCCCGCTACACGTTAGATATTCTAGGACCGAGGAGTCGGGCCTTTTTCACCTAGCATTACAATTATTTTTGTAATGAATGATATGACTATATTATTATAATATTATTATCATGAAATTTTCATGGTATACCCTAATTCTGATACAAAATAAAGTGATAAAATATACACCAAAGTTAACATCAGTACCTTAAAAAATTACGGGACTGATGAAGATTGTAATGCTAGGTAAAAAAGGCCCGACTCCTCGGTCCTAAAACACCTAACGTGTAGTGGGGTCCTATTTCGAGATCGGAGCTTAGTGCAATAAAGAGAGGTAGGACACAAAACTCCAGGCAATAACATTTACACGTATATTACCACAGTTAGACCCAGGACAAAAACAGCAGATATTACAACACAGTATGTGACAGAAAATAAAACCTTAACTAGGATATTAGTATCTCGCAGGATACTGGCTTAACAGACACTGATGCCAACACTGTAATTTTAGTGCACAGGTGTACAGGGAATACAAGATTGCGGTGCGCTTGGGAGCTCGGCAGTGAGTCTCACACGGGGGGTGGGGAGACGAGGGGTGACGCGTGGAGGGTCAGAACAGAGTTATAGTAATATTGGGAGGGAGTAAGTATTATTAATTCGAACTTAGTATTTTCTGATAGCAAAGGGATTTTGACAATTGATTCTAGTCCTCGTCCAGGTTCTTACTTACACACTAACTGCTGGGAGGAGATTCTTAAAGGGAGGGTGGAGGACACTGGGAAATCATTGTGCTTATGGTAATACAAAAGGGAGAATATTGTTAACACTTTCTCTACTGTTTCCTGGTAACAAAGGACATTTGTGTATTTTACTATAGAGAATCTCTCAGGGGTAGTAGTCTTACTGATTTTCTACAAGGGCGTCACTCGTGAGTCTGATTCACCAGAACTTAGTTTCTGCACTCGTCCTTATTCATCCGCCCGTGTTTTCACTCGCCCCGATATTCAACATACACTGTCACTGTATCACTGTTACACTAATTCTGGGGTAACGTCACACTTAGCATAAGTCACTTAAATAATTCTGGGGTAACACCACACTTAAAATAATTCACTCATATAGTGGGGGCGGCGGGGAGACACGCCGGCGACAATTCTGCCGGAATAGGGGCACCGCCAAGGGAGGGCGTGCCGAGAGGGCACGGGACTACTCGCAGGGGCGTCCTTTCTCGTCCAGGACTGCAGGTGGTGAAGGGGCCCGTAGTCTACGGGCTAGGTCCAGAAGTGTGACCCTCAGGACTGGGGCCAAACAGGTCCAGGAACCTCTGGCTCAAGTCTCGGCCGGAGGTGGAGGTCTTTCACCGTCTCGGGGGCGTGGAGAGTTCATGCCCGGGCGTCCTGGGGAGGGCCTGGAGTAACCGAGGGCTGTGGTCCCCAGAGTCAAGGGGAGTCGTCAGGGAGGGGCTGCGGCACCGACCTGAACTAGGGTCCATCAGGTGGGTCTTCTCCAGGGCCAGGCGTGGGGAGCAGAGGCCAGGGGAAGCTGTAGGGCCCCACTGGGGTTCTCTGATGCTGGAGGTCCGGGCTCTCGTCTCACACTGGGGCGATGACACTGCTAACACCTCTCTCTGGCCGTGGGGCCCAGCTATCGGCCGTGGCTGCCCAAGGGGGCAACTATGAGGCGCCAAAGCCCGCTACTGGCCATGGCCTGAGTGGGGGAATCAGCGTGCCTCTGGAAACCTTTGGAGCGGCAACCGGTCGTCTGACGAAGGTGGGAGTGGCCACAGGCCGTCTCCTGCAGGAGGGAGGGGGAGCGGCCACAGGTTGTCTCCTTCTGCCGGAGAGAGGAGCGGCTACAGGCTGACTCGGGGGCAGCACCTTTGGAGCGGCAACCGACCGTCTGACAAAGGTGGGAGCGGCCACAGGCCGTCTCCTTCTGCCGGAGGGAGGAGTGGCTACAGGCCGATTCCTGCAGGAGGGGGTGTAGGGCGGCCACAGGCCGTCCCTGGAAGGACACCTTCTGCCGAAGGCGGGAGTAGCAACTGGCCATCTCCTGATTACCCTCAGGTTGGTGAGACACCAATTCCCTTACGATGGGCTGGCGGCAACCGGGCGTCCCAAAAGGAAGACACCTTCAGAGAGGCTACAGGCACACTCCTGTCGAAGGCGGGAGCGGCTACAGGCACACTCCTGTTGAAGGCGGGAGCGGCTACAGGCACACTCCTGTTGAAGGTGGGAGCGGCTACAGGCACACTCCTGTTGAAGGCGGGAGCGGCTACAGGCACACTCCTGAGGGGCGCTGGTTGGAGCTGGATAGGCAGCTCCATCCCAATCTGATCTGGCGGTCCCACTCCCCCAAGGTAGTGTCATCTTCCTGCTAGGGCGACGGTGCAACGGCTGGGTGCTATAAGGGAGCATGGCCAGGGGCTGACTTATGCTGTTGTCGCAAGGCATCTCGTGGTTCAGCTGCGGCTACTCCGTGGGATCGGGGTGGGGGTGTCGGTCAGTTTCCAGGGGCACTATGCTGTACATCACGCATTTCACCACTCTCCCCCTGGATAAAGCCACGTCCGCATGGTTGGAGGTGGTATATGTGAGCGTCGTGTGTGGCGTACACAGGCTGGAGGTGTTGTAGTAGGGCATGCCAGGCAGCAGTGGAGTGGTTTCCTTCCTGCTGCGGGTTGCAGGTGAGGAAGAGTGTGGAGGTGGTGAGGGCTGAACGGAGGAGGATCAGCAGGTAGTGTGGTCCACGGAGCCGGCAGTTCCTGCCAAGGGTAGGTGCCCATATGGCCCATCGCACTTTCATCTTGCTCGGTGTTGCTGCTGGTGTGGTGGGGTGCTGTATGCTGGACATCGAGGGTCGGGGTCGGGTTTTGTGCCGTGGTAATGTGGTGTAGAGTCTCTGGGGAGTGTAGGTGTAGGGGATTTGGGCTTAGTGTATCATGACAGTGTGAAGTCGTGGGGAGGCGGGTGGTGTAGGAGAATGGGTGTATCGGGTGGGTGGGAGTGAGAGGTGGCCTGAGCGGGTGGTGGTGATTCTGAGGGTGGGAGTGGGTGGGGAAGTGGGCATGCAGGGTGGGCAGGGTTGGGTAGTACGGGCTGCTGCGTGAGTGGGGGGGCGCAGTAGGGGGTTAGGCCATCGGAGTGGGCGTATGCAAGGGCGGTGGGTGGAGGGCAGTGGTAGTGGGTTGTGGTGAGGGTGTGGCGGCGTGGGCAGGACACGTGGGGCTGGGCGGTGAGGGGGGGGCAGCCTAGGGAAGGGGTGAGGGAGAGCGAGGGGACGTTGGTATGGCGGTTGAGATGTCAGGTGAGGTGCGAGGGGTGCTGGCGGCCGGGGAGGCTGAGGCGATAGGGGGGTTGGAGGGGGAGGGCAAGAAGGATATGTAGCACTTGTATGTGGAATTGAGGGTGGCGCGGGAGCAGGGGGAGGTTTGGGGTGTGGAGTCGGGGTGGCAGAGGCGGGTGTGTGGAAAGGGCGCACATGGCTGTTTCGGAGGGTGCATGGGGTGCCGTGATAATCTATGACAACCTGGTAAGGGTTGGGGATGTGGGTGATTGTGTGGGGCCCCGTGAACCAGGGGGCGAGTTTGTGGGGGGTGGGAAGTTGGGTGATGACGACGGTGTCGCCCGGGCTGAAGGGGTTGGAGGCTGTGTCGGGGCCGAGGTCTAGAGTTTTTTGTAGGTGGTGCAGTCGGCCCTTTAGAAGGTGCAACGAGTCTGTTATGCAAGCGAAGGCGGGTGGTTGCAGGTGCTGGCGCAGTGGTAATAGAAAGGGGGCTTCGCTGAATATCCTTTCATGTGGGGAAACCCCGTCTTCTCGGGGGCAGGAATTCATGCCCCACTGAACGATCTTCACATGAGCCGGCCAGTCATTGTTTTTCGTAGCCTCGATGCTTGTGGGTAATTGATTCATTAGAGTACGATGGCTACGTTCACATACTGCTTTCCCATGTGGCCAGTAAGGAGAGGAGTGGGAGATTTTATACCCAAAGGTTCTGGCAAGTTCCTCCCAGATTGTCCCGGAGAATTCAGGGGCATTATCAGAATGGATGGCTTGAGGGAAGCCAAAGTAAGGGAACACATGTCGGAGAAGGGCATCGGCGACGGTGACAGCATGATGCTCTTTCGCTGGACAGGCTACTACAAATTTCGAAAATTGTGTCCACAAAGGTGATTACATTTTTATATCCAGATCTGGGAGGGAGGGGGCCTACTACATCTATCACCAGAAGTTGCCAGGGCTTGTGGGCGGTGATGTGGCCCGAGGGTCCGGCAGTCCGGGTGACATCTTTTCCCAGTGCACAGGTGCGGCAAGTTTGAATGATTTCCTTCGCAAGGGTGGAGGGGTTTGGCGCCCAGTAGGTGTTGTTGAACACTTGTAATAATTTCTTGGTGCCTAGGTGGATGCCATTCTTGGCATGAAGGTGGCACAGAGTGTCATGCGCCGTATCGGGGGCCAGGAGGATATGCCCGGATGGGGTTAGTAGGTGGTCACCCTGTTGGCATAGTTTGGTGAACAGGTGGGCGGGAATCCAGGGGGGCCGCTCCTTGCGGTGCCATAGTTGTAGGAGGTCCGGATCTGGCTGTACCGCATGGATGGGGAGGCGGGAGAGGGCATCTGCATTGGTGTGGAGCTTTCCAGGCCTGTAGGAGATTTCATACTGAAATTCCTCCAGGGTTTCGCACCACCTGACGAGTTGGGCGTTACGTGAGTCAGACTGGCGTAGCCACTGGAGCGACTGGTGGTCGGTGATAATTGTGACCTGGGTCCCGGAAAGGTAAGCCCTAAAATGTTGGAGGGCCCAAATTATGCCGAGGCATTCTCGCTTGGTCGTCGCATAATTCTTCTTGGCTGGATTCAAGGTGGGATTGGCACAGGCGATGATGTGCTCCTGACCAGCTTGTACCTGGGCTAGTACAGCGCCTATGGCAGTGAGGGAAAAATCGGTGTAGAGGCGAAAAGGGAGGGCATAATTGGGAAAGGCCACGATGGGGGCAGAGACGAGCTTGTCTTATAGGTGTTGGAAGGTGGCTCGCCTTTCTTCAGTCCGGATGAACGGCTCCCCCTTCCTGGTCAGATCGTGAAGAGGCTTTCCAATTTGTGCGAACCCCTTCACGAAGCGACATGTATCTCTGTGTTTGAAATACGAGTTACAAATGCACAACCTCCTTTGCAGACACATATCCTTTAGTCTCTTCCCATTATCATTTTCTCCTGGTACTCCATAACAACCCATTATGTCATCCTCAGGACCAGTGCCTACTCTTCCATTCATATCCCCCATCACATTCATTTATTAGCTCCTGGTCATTTCTCCCACTACTTCACCCAGCTCATCCCAAAACCTGTCTTTCTCTCTCTCTCTCTCTCACTCCTGTCCTCAAACGGTGCATACGCTACAATCACTGCCACACTCGCCTTCTCAAACTTGAACTTGACATATATACACCTCGAGGTGACACATTTATAGTCTCTCATTCCACTCTGCCACACCTCATTCATCAACAAAGCAACTCCTTCCTTGCATCATCCTCGCCTATTCATTCCCGATCTTACGCATTTCACACCCTTCCACTCCACTACGCACCCTTTCATCTTCGTTCCACACAATACCATCACGGCATATCTCGCACTCTTAAACACATTCACCACTTCCACCCTCTTGCTCTCCTCATTCACACCTCTCACATTCCACATACATATATATATATATATATATATATATATATATATATATATATCACATATCACTTGAGCGACAGAGACCGCTGCCCAGCTACACTCCACCCTGAGGCTACTAATCAAACACTGTCTGATACGAAATCCAAACCAGTGTTGCCACACTTTAAGATGGGAAATATCGTACCGGCCCTTCGAAATTATCGTTTTTTCGTTAGAATTATCGTACACTATTAAATTTATTTTTCTATCTATCTATCTACTGCCAGACGCCTTAATCCCGTAAGGGGTGGCCACAAACAAATCGCCTCCATGTCGCCGTTTCCTGCCATTTCACTGCCCTGCTCCCAGCTCACACCCCCCTCTCTCATATACCTCTCCACTCCATCCCTCCATCTCATCCTGGGCCTCCCCCTCCCTCTACCCCCTTCTCCACCTCACTCATACACTCTTCTCATTAGTCTCTCACTCCATCCTCTCCACATGGCCAAACCTTTCACTCACTAATCTGAAGCATTTTAAAATTGTCGCCAATATCTTGGCATATTTACTAAAAACTTACCTATTACAATTATCTTTGAAATGTGTGATTTATAGCATAGTGCCTCCAGAAACTCACCGACACACCCACCAGGACCCCATGGGGAAGCCGTAGCCGAATCACGGGATGCCGTGCGACAACAGCATAAGTCAGCCTGGGCCTTGTGTCCCTATAGCACCCAGCCACCGCACCATCACCCTAGCAGGAAGATAACACTACCTTCAGGGAGTGGGACCACCAGATCAGCTCGGGGTGGAGCTGTCTTTCCAGCTCCAACTAGCACCCCTCAGGAGACGGCCGATAGCCGCTCCCGCCTTCTACAGAAAGGTGCCTTCTCTTTAGGGACGGCCGATAGTCGCCCGCCCCTCGTAAGGGAACTGATGTCTCACCGGCCTGAGGGTAACGAGGAGACGGCCAATAGCCGCTCCCACTTTCGTCAGAAGGTGTCCTTCCTGGGACGGCTGATAGCCGCCCAACACCCCCTCCTGCAGAAGACGGCCGATAGCCACTCCCTCCTTCGCCAGACGGCCGATAACCGCTCTGAAGGTGTTGTCCCCGAGATGGCTGATAGCCGTTCACCCCTCTGGCAGAAGGAGACGGCCGATAGCCACTCCGAAGGTGCTGCCTCCAAGATGGCCGATAGCCGTCACCCCACCTGCAGAACGAGACGGCTGAGAGCCACTTCCATCTTCACCAGACGGCCAATAGCTGCTCCGAAGGTGCTGCCCCTAAGACAGCTGATAGCCGCTCCCTCCTCCGACAGAAGGAGATGCCCGACACCGCTCCCGCCTTCGCCAGACGGCCAATAGCCACTCAGAAGGTGCTGCCCCCGGGACGGCCGATAGCCGCTCACCCTCCCTCAAGCAGGAGACGACCAAAAGCTGCTCCCGCCTTTGTCAGATGGCCGATTGCCGCTCCAAAGGTATACAGAGGCTCACTAAGTCCACCATTCAGGCCATGGCCAATACCCGGGCCTTGGCGCCCTATAGTTGCGCCCTTGGGCAACCACGGCTGATATCCGGGCCTCACGGCCAGAGAGAGGTGTCAGAAGTGTCATCGCCCCAGCGTGAGATGAGAGCCCAGACCTCCAACACCGAAGGACCCCAGAGAGGCCCTATAGCATCCCCTGGCCTCTGCTCCCTACGCCTGGCCCTGGGGAAGACCCACCTGAAGGACCTTAGCTCAGGTCAGTGCCGCAGCCCCTCCCTGACGGCGCCCATTGACTCTGGGGGCCGCAGCCCTCGGCTACTCCAGGCCCTCCCCAGGACACCCGGGCGTGATCTCTCCACGCCCCCGAGACGGTGAAAGACCTCCACCTCCAGCCGAGACTTGAGACAGAGATTCCTGGACCTGTTTGGCCCCAGTCCTGAGGGCCACACTCCTGTACCTAGCCCAGAGACTATGGGCCCCATTGCCACATGCAGCCCTGGATGAGAGAGGAAGCCCATGCGAGTCGTCCCGTGCCCTCTCGGCACGCCCTCCCTTGGCAGTGCCCCTATTCCAGCAGAGTTGTCGCCGGCGTGTCTCCCCACCGCCCCCACTATATGAGTGAATTATTTTAAGTGTGGTGTTACCCCAGAATCAGTTAAGCGACTTACGCTAAATGTGACATTGCCCCAGAATTAGTGTAACAGTGATACTGTGACTTAGTGTATGTTGAATATCAGGGCAAGTGAAAACACGGATGGATGAATAAGGACAAGTGCAGAAACTAAGTTCTGGTGAATCAGACTAACGAGTGACGCCCTTGTAGAAAATCAATAAGACTACTACCCCGAGAGATTCTCTTTAGTAAAATATACAAATGTACTTTGTTACCAGGAAACAGTAGAGAAAGTGTTAACAATATTCTCCCTTTTGTATTACCATAAACACAATGAATTCCCAGTGTCCTCCACCCTCCCTTTAAGAATCTCCTCCCAGCAGTTAGTGTGTAAGTAAGAACCTGGACGAGGACTAGAATCAATTGTCAAAATCCCTTTGCTATCAGAAAATACTAAGTTCGAATTAATAATACTCCCTCCCAATATGACTATAACTCTGTTCTGATCCTCCACGCGTCACCCCTCGTCTCCCCACCCCCCGTGTGAGACTCACTGCCGAGCTCCCAAGCGCACCGCAATCTTGTATTCCCTGTACACCTGTGCACTAAAATTACAGTGTTGGCATCAGTGTCTGTTAAGCCAGTATCCTGCGAGATTCTAATATCCTAGTTAAGGTTCTATTTTCTGTCACATACTGTGTTGTAATATCTGCTGTTTTTGTCCTGGGTCTAACTGTAGTAATATACGTGTAAATGTTATTGCCTGGAGTTTTGTGTCCTACCTCTCTTTATTGCACTAAGCTCCGATCTCGAAATAGGACCCCACTACACGTTAGGTGTTTTAGGACCGAGGAGTCGGGCCTTTTTCTCCTAGCATTACACTGGTGGCCAGTGCTGGTTCTTGACCCGGGCATAGAAGAGAGGTAGTGAGGAAATATTTGTCAAAATGGCAACTAAACCGCACATACAGTTACCCAAGTTTGACCCCGACCAGTACGATATACACACGTATTTGACAATAACCAAACCCTTACTGGATATTGGCTTTGATAATGACCAGCAGAAAATTACAGTCACACATCCACTATTGGGCAAAGCGGCGGCGAACATAGCACCGAAAATCGTCCTGGAGCTCACCTGACAGAACTTTACAAAGTTCGTTGTTCAAGCCATCACCCCATCATTAGGGAGAGTGGTGTCTCTACCCAATTGGATAGTTTTTCATTTGATTGGGATTTAGATAATACCCTGATATAGGCAAGACGCCTAGTTACTGCTGCCTACCCGGATGCAGATGAGGAATCCAGGGATCAGCATACATTTAACACTCTGCTCAGAGTGCTTCCGAGTGTTGTCAAACAACACTTTACTATCCATGACCCAACTGGAGACATGGATAGAGATGTCCAGCTCATACGGCGCCTCCTGACCGCCTACCCTACTCCCCAGCAAATTAATGTGGTAAAGAAATTTCCCACTTAACCCCCAGCTCCCCCGACCATGCCACATCTGCCCTTGCCTCACACCAGCCCTACCCCGTCGCCCAGCCAGCCTAGGGCACACCGCTCCCGCAGGTGTCCAGCCCCTCAGGAAAATCTGAATCTGATCCTAGTGAATCCATGGGAATTCACAGCCTGCAGCTCCCGCTGTCCCCTACATGACATACGGGACCAGCTTAAAGCTGTCCACCACAGAACCTAAGCCCTGGGTTCACATAAGGTGTCCTCTTTAGAAGGTGAGGTCCCAGAAGATGAACTGGCACTCATGGACGAGCCCCATCCGGGAGAACAAGAGCAGGAACAGGAGAATGAAAGCCCCAGACCGCTGGATTTTTAGGCCCGCCCCCACATCAACCCATGGTGGCGGGGGCCATTACCCCTAAGTATCGCCCCCCAGTGTACTGCAAGATGAAATTGAACAGTGTGAAGGCCAGACTGCTAGTCGATACGGTAGCAGCCAGGTCCTGCCTTTACTGCCACTATTTCTCCTGCCACAAATCAACCTTTGGCCCACTCCGCCCCACTGCCACTCACCTTGTGGACACGGGGGATGGCCCTCTACCCATCCGTGGGGACAATCGGGCCCTACGGGTCGACACCCACCAGCCGGTATCCGCCCGACATCAATTCATTGTTTTCGACTCCTGCAGGAGCTACAACGGGTATTTAGGACTGGACTTACTCCAAAAACTTGGAGCTATAATTGACTGCCGCTACCGGCAGCTCCAGTTCCGTCCCCCACCCCACCCCACCCAGGCCGTTTGCACCTGTACGCCACGGCCACGGCCGGAAGATTCCCCCCCCTTCGCCCCTCCTGTGCTCCCCTCCTCCTCCCCTCCCTCCACCCCCATCTCCTTCCCTGCCACCGTCTCCACCACTGTTACCATTCCCTCCCACCATGAGGCCCGGGTGCCCCTTAACCGGCCCTCCGGTCCCTCTGTCTTGTTCTCCCCCCTCCTCCCGCTGGGAGCCTTTTCTGCCTGCCTTTCATCTCCCACTTTTCTCCCTCCACACCACACCGCCGTCCACATAGCTAAGCTCGCGCCTTCCCTCCTTACCCTCCTTAAAGGGCTTGTTATTGGAGAGATGAAGGAAGCCGAGCCCTGTGCCCCATCCTCCTCCCACTTCCCTGCCCCCCTACCCCTCATTCCCGACCATCTCTCCACCCAGCAGTCAGACACCTTATGTTGCCTCCTCCTGGATTTCCAGGACCTGTTTGCAACAGGACCAGCAGACATAGGGCACACCACGTATCTGTCACATGAAATTTACATGACAGGCCCACCCATTAGACAGACTTCCCGACGAAAGAATCCCCGACAAAGGGAGGAAGAGGACCACCAGGTATGTGGAATGATAGAGGCCAGCGTCATTTCCCCCTCCACCAGCCCCTGGTCCTTCCCCGTCGTTCTAGTAAAGAAGAAAGACGGCATGATGCGATTTTGCATCGATCACCGCTGCCTGAACGACATCACCATCAAAGATGCCACTCCCCTCCCACGAATTGACGATTCCTTAGATTCCCTGTACGGGGCGTCTTGGTTTTCCACCCTCGACCTCCAGTGTGGATACTGGCAGGTTCCTGTACATCCAGAACACAGAGGCAAGATGGCCTTTTTCACGAGCAACGGCAGACATTACGAATTCAATGTCCTGCTGTTCGGCCTCTGCAACGCCCCTGCCACCTTTTCCGGGCTAATGGAATCTGTCCTGAGCGGCCTCACCTGGGAGATATGTCTGGCCTATTCGGACAATGACATCGTCTTTAGCCAGACCTGGGCCGAACGCTTGCAGCGCCTCCGCCGAGTCTTCACTAGGATTCGGCAGGCAGGCCTCAAGCTCCATCTCTCTGTGTCCTGGCTGCCAGGACTGTCTCATTCTTGGTACACGTTATTTCCCAGGCAGGAATCTCCCCAGACCCTGACAAGCTCCGTGCCATAGCGGACATACTGCCACCACAGGACGTCCACCGCATCCGTGCCTTCCTAGGACTGATGTCCTACTACCTTCGCTTTGTGAAAGGGTTCACACAAATTGCAAAGCCTCTTCTCAATCTGACCAGGAAGGGGGAGCCGTTCATCTGGACTGAGGAAAGGTGAGCTGCATTCCAACAGCTAAAAGATTAGCTCATCTCCGCCCCCATCATGGCCTTTCCCGATTGTGCCCTCCCGTTTCGCCACTACACCGACGTTTCCCTCGCCGCCATAGGCGCCGTACTAGCCCAGGTACAAGCAGGTCGGAAGCACATCATCACCTGTGCCAGTCCCACCTTGAATCCAGCTGAAAGAAATTATGCCGCGACCAAGTAAGAATGCCTCGGCATAATTTGGTCCCTCCAACATTTTAGGGCTTACCTTTCCGGGACCAAGGTCACAATCCTCACAGACCACTAGGCGTTCCAGTGGCTACGCCAGTCTGACTCATATAACGCCCAACTCGTCAGGTGGCGCGAAATCCTGGAAGAATTTCAGAATGAAATCTCTTACAGGCCCAGAAAACTCCACACCAATGCAGATCCCCTCTCCCGCCTCCCCATCCACACGGTACAGCTGGACCCGGACATCCTACAACTATGACAACACAATGAGTGGCCCCCCTGGATTCCCGCCCACCTGTTCACCAAACTGTTCCGACAGGGTGACCGCCTCCTAACCCAATCCGGGCATATCCTCCTGACCCCTGATGCGGCGCATGACACCTTGCGCTAGCTTCATGCCCATAACGGCATCCACCTGGGCACAAAGAAATTATTGCAAGTGTTTAATGACACGTACTGGGCGCCAAACCCTTCCACCCTCGCCAAGGAAATCATTCAAAGTTGCCGTGCCTGTGCACTGGGGAAAGATACCACCCGGACCGCAGGACCCTCGGGCCACATCACCGCCCACAAGCCCTGGCAAGTCCTGGCGATGGATTTGGTGGGCCCCCTCCCTCCCAGATCTGGATATAAATATGTGATCACCTTTGTGGACACATATTCAAAATTTGTAGTAGCCTGCCTAGCTAAAGAGCATCATGCTGTCGTCGTTGCTGATGCCCTTCTCCGACACGTGTTCCCTTATTTCGGCATCCCTCAGGCCATCCATTCTGATAATGCCCCTGAATTCTCTGGGAAAATCTGGGAGGAACTCACCAGAACATTTGGGTAAAAAAAACTCCCACTCCTCTCCTTACTGGCCACAGGGGAACGCAGTATGTGAACGTAGCCATCGTACTCTCATGAATCAATTACGCACATGCAATGAGGCTACAGAAGACATCTGCCCGGCTCATGTGAAGATCGTTTAGTGGGGCATGAATTCCTGCCCCCGAGGAGACGGGGTTTCCCCACATGAAAGAATATTAGGCAAGGCCCCCCTTCTATTACCACTACGCCAGCACCTGCAACCACCCTCCTCCGCTCCCACTACAGACCTGTTGCACCTTCTGAAGGGCCGACTGACTGCACCACCTACAAAAAAGTTTAGACCTCGGCCCTGACACAGCTTCCAACCCCTTCAGCCCGGGTGTCACCGTCGTCATCGCCCAACTTCCCGTCCCCCACAAACTTGTCCCCTGCTTCATGGGGCCTAACACAATCACCCACGTCCTCAACCCTTACCAGGTTGTCGTGGATTATCATGGCACCCCACGCACCCCCTGAAAACGCCATGTGTGCCCTTTCTACATGCCCACCCCTGCCAACCCAACCCCCCACCCCTGCCAACCCAACCCCCCACCCCTGCCAACCCAACCCCCCACCCCCAACCTCACCCTGTTCCTGCACCACCATCCACCTCCACATACAAATGCTACATTTCCTCCTCATCCTCCCCCTCCACGCCCCCATCGCCTCAGCCTCCCCGGCCGCCACCACCCCCTGCATCTCACCTGACATCTCACCAGCCATACCAACCTCCCTTCACTCTCCCTCACCCCTTCCATCCACTGCCCCATCCTCACCGCCCAGCCCTATGTGTCCCGCCCACGCCACCACACCCTCACCACAACCCACTACCACTGCCCTCCACCCACTGCCCTTGCATACACCCACTCCGATGGCATCACCCCCCACGGCGCCCTGCACTCGCACAGCAGCCCGTATTACCCAACCCAGCCCACCCCGCACGCCTACTTCCTCACCCACTCCCACCCTCAGAACCACCACCAGCCGCTCAGGCCGCCTCTCACGCCCATCCGCCCGATACACCCATTCTCCTACACCACCCTCCTCCCCATGACTTTACACTGTCATGATACACCAAGCACAAATCCCCTCCACCTACACTCCCCAGAGACTCTACGACACATTACCACGGCACAAAACCTGACCCCTGCCCTCGGTGTCCATCATACAACACCACACCACACCAGCAGGAACACCGAGCAAGATGAAAGTGCGACGGACAATATGGGTGCCTACCCTCGGCAGGAACTGCCGGCTCCATGGACCACGCCACCTGCTGAGCCTCCTCCACTCCGCCCCCACCACCTCCATGCTCTTCCTCACTTGCGATGCGGAGCGGGAAAGAAACGACCCCACTGCTGCCTGGCAGGCCCTTCTACAGCACCTCCAACCTTTGTATGCCACCCACAACACTCACGTATACCAACTCCAGCCACGGGGACATGACTTTTTCCAGGAGGAGAGTGGTGAAATGCATGATTTACAGCATAGTGCCCCCAGAATCTCACCGACATCTCCACCCGGACCCCACGGGGTAGCCACAGCCAAAGCACGGGATGCCTTGCGACAACGGCATAAGTCAGCCCAGGCCGTGCGCCCGTATAGCACCCAGCCGCCCTAGCAGGAAGATGACACTACCTTCAAGGAGTGGGACCGCCAGATCAGCTCGGGGTGGAGCTGTCTGTCCAGCTCCAACTAGCACCCTTCAGGAGACGGCCAATAGCCGCTCCCGCCTTCTACAGGAAGGTGCTTTCTCTTTAGGGACGGCCAATAGCCGCCCGCCCCTTGTAAAGGAACCGGTGTCTCACCGGCTTGAGGGTAACAAGAAGATGGCTTATAGCCGCTCCCGCCTTCGTCAGAAGGTGTCCTTCCTGGGACGGCTGATATCCGCCCAACACCCCCTCCTGCGGGAGACAGCCGATAGCTGCTCCCTCCTTTGCCAGACGGCCGATAACCGCTCCGAAGGTGTTGTCCCCGAGACGGCCGATAGCCACTCACCCCTCCGGCAGAAAGAGACGGCTGATAGCTGCTCCCACCTTTGTCAGACGGCCAATAGCCACTCCGAAGGTGCTGCCCCAGAGATGGCCGATAGCTGCTCACCCCTCTGGCAGAAGGAGACGGCAAGAGGCCACTCCTGCCTTCGTCAGACGGCCGATAGCCGCTCCGAAGGTGGGAGCGGCTATTGGCTGTCTCTTGATGGGTGCTAGTTGGAGCTGGACAGACAGCTCCACCCTGAGCTGATCTGGCAGTCCCACTCCTTGAAGGTAGTGTCATCTTCCTGCTAGGGTGGCTGGGTGCTATAGGGGCGCATGGCCTGGGCTGACTTATGATGTTATTGCACAGCATCCCGTGATTCGACTGCGGCTACCCCGTGGGGTCCGGGTGGGGGTGTCGGTGAGATTCTCGGGGCACTATGCTGTAAATCATGCATTTCACCACTCTCTTCCTGGAAAAAGTCATGTCCCCGTGGCTGGAGTTGGTATACGTGAGTGTTGTGGGTGGCGTACAAAGGTTGGAGGTGCTGTAGAAGGGCCTGCCAGGCAGCAGTGGGGTCGTTTCCTTCCCGCTCCACATTGCAAGTGAGGAAGAGCATGGAGGTGGTGAGGGCGGAGCGAAGGAGGCTCAGCAGGTGGCGTGGTCCATGGAGCCAGCAGTTCCTGTCGAGGGTAGGCACCCATATTGTCCGTCGCACTTTCACCTTGCTCGATGTTCCTGCTGGTGTGGTGTGGTGCTGTATGCTGGACAACGAGGGCAGGGGTCAGGTTTTGTGCCATGGTAATGCGGCGTAGAGTCTCTGGGGAGTGTAGGTGGAGGGAATTTGTGCTTGGTGTATCATGACAGTGTGAAGTCATGGGGAGGAGGGTGGTGTAGGAGAATGGGTGTATCAGGCGGGTGGGCGTGAGAGGCGGCCTGAGCGGGTGGTGGTGGTTCTGAGGGTGGGAGTGGGTGGGGAAGTAGGTGTGCGGGGTGGGCAGGGTTGGGTAGTACAGGCTGCTTTGTGAGTGGAGGGCGCGGTGGGGGATGATGCCGTCGGAGTGGGTGTATGCAAGGGCAGTAGGTGGAGGGCAGTGGTAATGGGTTGTGGTGAGGGTGTGGTGGCGTGGGCGGGACATGTAGGGCTAGGCGGTGAGGATGGGGTAGTGGAGGGAAGGGGTGAGGGAGAGTGAAGGGAGGTTGGTATGGCGGGTGAGATGTCAGGTGAGATGCGGGGGGTGGTGGTGGCCGGGGAGGCTGAGGTGATGGGGGCGTGCAGGGGGAGGGCGTAGAGGGGGAGGGCGAGGAGGAAATGTAGCATTCGTATGTGGAGGTGGATGGTGGCGCGGGAACAGGGTGAGGTTGGGGGTGGGGGGTTGGGTTGGCAGGGGTGGACGTCCAGAAAAGGCACACATGGCGTTTTCAGAGGGTGTGTGGGGTGCCGTGATAATCCATGACAACCTGGTAAGGGTTGGGGACGTGGGTAATTGTGTGAGGCCCAGTGATGTGGGGGACAAGTTTGTGGGGGACAGGAAGTTGGGCGATGACGACAGTGTCACCCGGGCTGAAGGGGTTGGAGGCTGTGTCAGGGCCGAGGTCTAAACTTTTTTGTAGGTGGTGCAGTCGGCCCTTCAGAAGGTGCAACGGGTCTGTAGTGGGAGCGGAGGAGGGTGGTTGCAGGTGCTGGCGTAGTGGTAATAGAAGGGGGGCCTCGCTGAATATTCTTTCATGTTGGGAAACCCCGTCTTCTCGGGGGCAGGAATTCATGCCCCACTGAACAATCTTCACATCAGCCGGCCAGTCGTTGTCTTTTGTAGCCTCGATGCATCTGCGTAATTCATTCATGAGAGTACGATGGCTACGTTCACATACTGCGTTCCCCTGTGGCCAGTAAGGAGAGGAGTGGGAGTTTTTATACCCAAATGATATGGCGAGTTCCTCCCAGATTTTCCCGGAGAATTCAGGAGCATTATCAGAATGGATGGCCTGAGGGATGCCGAAATAAGGGAACACGTGTCGGAGAAGGGCATCAGCAACGACGACGGCATGATACTCTTTAGCTAGGCAGGCTACTACAAATTTTGAATATGTGTCCACAAAGGTGATCACATATTTATATCCAGATCTGGGAGGGAGGGGGCCCACCAAATCTATCGCCAGGAGTTGCCAGGGCTTGTGGGCAGTGATGTGGCCTGAGAGTCCTGTGGTCCGGTGGTATCTCTCCCCAGTGCACAGGCATGGCAACTTTGAATGATTTCCTTGGCGAGGGTGGAAGGGTTTGGCGCCCAGTACGTGTCATTAAACACTTGCAGTAATTTCTTTGTGCCCAGGTGGATGCCGTTATGGGCATGAAGCTAGCGCAAGGTGTCATGCGCCGCATCAGGGGTCAGGAGGATATGCCCGGATCGGGTTAGGAGGCGGTCACCCTGTCGGAACAGTTTGGTAAACAGGTGGGCGGGAATCCAGGGGGGCCACTCCTTGTGTTGTCGTAGTTGTAGAATGTCCGGGTCCAGCTGTACCGTGTGGATGGGGAGGCGGGAGAGGGGATCTGCATTGGTGTGGAGTTTTCTGGGCCTGTAAGAGATTTCATACAGAAATTCCTCCAGGGTTTCGCGCCACCTGACAAGTTGGGCGTTATGTGAGTCAGACTGGCGTAGCCACTGGAGCACCTGGTGGTCTGTGAGGATTGTGACCTAGGTCCCGGAAAGGTAAGCCCTAAAATGTTGGAGGGCCCAAATTATGCCGAGGCATTCTTGCTTGGTCGCGACATAATTTCTTTCGGCTGGATTCAAGGTGCGACTGGCGCAGGTGATGATGTGCTTCCAACCGGCTTGTACCTAGGCTAGTACGGTGCCTATGGCGGTAAGGGAAACGTCGGTGTAGAGGCAAAAGGGGAGGGCATAATTAGGAAAGGCCATGATGGGGGCGGAGATGAGCTTATCTTTTAGCTGTTGGAATGCAGCTCGCCTTTCCTCAGTCCAGATGAACGGCTCCCCCTTCCTGGTCAGATTGTGAAGAGGCTTTGCAATTTGTGCAAACCCTTTCCCAAAGCGACGGTAGTAGGACATCAGTCCTAGGAAGGCACGGATGCCGTGGACGTCCTGTGGTGGCACTATGTCCGCTATGGCATGGAGCTTGTCAGAGTCCGGGGAGATTCCTGCCTGGGAAATAACGTGTCCCAAGAACGAGACAGTCCTGGTGGCCAGGACACACTTAGAGGGATCGAGCTTGAGGCCTGCCTGGCAAATCTTAGTGATGACTCGGCAGAGGCGCTGCAAGTGTTCGGCCCAGGTCTGGCTAAAGATGATGTCATCGTCCAAATAGGCCAGACATATCTCCCAGGTGAGGCTGCTCAGGACAGATTCCATTAGCCCAGAGAAGGTGGCAGGGGCGTTGCAGAGGCCGAACAGCAGGACATTGAATTCGTAATGTCTGCCATTGCTCGTGGAAAAGGCCGTCTTGCCTCTGTGTTCTGGATGTACAGGGACCTGCCAGTATCCAGACTGGAGGGCGAGAGTGGAATCTAAGGAATCGTAAATTCGTGGGAGGGGAGTGGGATCTTTGATGGTGATGTCGTTCAGGCGGCGGTGATCGATGCAAAATTGCATCGTGCCGTCTTTCTTCTTTACTAGAACGACGGGGTAGGACCAGGGACTGGTGGAGGGGGAAATGACGCCAGCCTCTATCATTTCACGTACCTGGCGGTCCTCTTCCTCCCTTTGTCGGGGATTCTTTCGTCGGGAAGTCTGTCTAATGGGTGGGCCTGTCATGTGAATTTCATGTGACAGATACGTGGTGTGCCCTATGTCTGCTGGTCCTGTCGCAAACAGGTCCTGGAAATCCAGGAGGAGGCAACATAAAGTGTCTGACTGCTGGGTGGAGAGATGGTCGGGAATGGGGGGTAGGGGGGCAGGGAAGTGGGAGGAGGATGGGGCACAGGGCTCGGCTTCCTTCATCTCTCCAATAACAAGCCCTTTAGGGAGGGTAAGGGGGGAAGGCGCAAGCTTAGCTATGTGGACGGTGGTGTGGTGTGGAGGGAGAAAAGTGGGAGATAAAAGCCAGGCAGAAAGGGCTTCCGGCGGGAGGAGGGGGGAGAACAAGACAGAGGGACCGGAAGGCCGGTTAAGGGGCACCCAGGCCTCATGGTGGAAGGGAATGGTAACAGTGGTGGAGACGGTGGCAGGGAAGGAGATGGGGGTGGAGGGAGGGGAGGATGAGGGGAGCACAGGAGGGGGGAAGGGGGGGAATCTTCCGGCCGTGGCCGTGGCGTACAGGTGCAAACAGCCTGGGTGGGGTGGGATGTGGGACGGAACTGGAGCTGCCAGTAGCGGCAGTCAATTGTAGCTCCAAGTTTTTGGAGTAAGTCCAGTCCTAAATACCCGTCGTAGCTCCGGCAGGAGTCGAAAACAATGAATTGATGTCGGGCGGACACTGGCTGGTGGGTGTCGACCCGTGGGGCCCGAGTCTCCCCACGGATGGGTAGGGGGCCATCCCCCGTGTCCACAAGGTGAGTGGCAGTGGGGCGGAGTGGGCCAAAGGTTGATTTGTGGCAGGAGAAATAGTGGCTGTAAAGGCAGGACCTGGCTGCTACCGTATCGACTAGCAGTCTGGCCTTCACGCCATTCAATTTCATCTTGCAGTACACTGGGGGGTGATACTTAGGGGTAATGGACCCCGCCACCGTGGGTTGATGTGGGGGTGGGCCTAAAAATCCAGCTGTCTGGGGCTTTCATTCTCCTGTTCCTGCTCTTGTTCTCCTGGATGGGGCTCATTCATGAGTGCCAGTTCATTGTCTGGGGTCTCACCTTCTAAAGAGGACACCTTATGTGAACCCGGGGCTTAGGTTCTGTGGTGGACAGCTTTAAGCTGGTCCCGTATGTCATGTAGGGGACAGTGGGAGCTGCAGGCTGTGAATTCCCACGGATTCACTAGGATCAGATTGAGATTTTCCCGAGGGGCGGGACGCCGGAGGGAGGGGTGTGCCTTAGGCTGGCTGGGCGACGGGGTAGGGCTGGTGTGAGGCAAGGGCGGACGTGGCATGGTCGGGGGAGCTGGGGGTTGAGTGGGAAATTTCTTTACCACATTAATTTGCTGGGGAGTAGGGTAGGCGGTCAGGAGGCGCCGTATGAGCTGGATATCTCTATCCATGTCTCCAGTTGGGTCATGGATAGTAAAGTGTTGTTTGACAACACTCGGAAGCACTCTGAGCAGAGTGTTAAATGTATGCTGATCCCGGGTTTCCTCATCTGCATCCGGGGAGGCAGCAGTAACTAGGCGCCTTGCCTGTATCAGGGTATTATCTAAATCCCCGTCAAATGAAAAACTATCCAATTGGGGTAGAGACACCACTCTCCCTAATGATGGAGTGATGGCTTGAACAACGAACTTTGTAAAGTTCTGTCAGGTGACCTCCGGGACAATTTTCGGTGCTATGTTCGTCGCCGCTTTGCTCAATAGTGGATGTATGACTGTAATTTTCTGCCGGTCATTATCAAAGCCAATATCCAGTAAGGGTTTGGTTATCGCCAGATACTTGTGTATATCGTACTGGTCGGGGTCAAACTTGGGTAACTGTATGTGTGGTTTAGTTGCCATTTTGCCAAATATTTCCTCACTACCTCTCTTCTATGCCCGGGTCAAGAACCAGCACTGGCTACCAGTGTAATGCTAGGTTAAAAAGGCCCGACTCCTCGGTCCTAAAACACCTAACGTGTAGTGGGGTCCTATTTCGAGATCGGAGCTTAGTGCAATAAAGAGAGGTAGGACACAAAACTCCAGGCAATAACATTTACACGTATATTACCACAGTTAGACCCAGGACAAAAACAGCAGATATTACAACACAGTATGTGACAGAAAATAGAACCTTAACTAGGATATTAGTATCTCGCAGGATACTGGCTTAACAGACACTGATGCCAACACTGTAATTTTAGTGCACAGGTGTACAGGGAAAACAAGATTGCGGTGCGCTTGGGAGCTCGGCAGTGAGTCTCACACGGGGGGTGGGAAGACGAGGGGTGATGCGCGGAGGGTCAGAACAGAGTTATAGTAATATTGGGAGGGAGTAAGTATTATTAATTCGAACTTAGTATTTTGTGATAGGAAAGGGATTTTGACAATTGATTCTAGTCCTCATCCAGGTTCTTACTTACACACTAACTGCTGGGAGGAGATTCTTAAAGGGAGGGTGGAGGACACTGGGAAATCATTGTGCTTATGGTAATACAAGAGGGAGAATATTGTTAACACTCTTTCTCTACTGTTTCCTGGTAACAAAGTACATTTGTATATTTTACTAAAGAGAATCTCTCGGGGTAGTAGTCTTACTGATTTTCTACAAGGGCGTCACTCGTGAGTCTGATTCACCAGAACTTAGTTTCTGCACTCGTCCTTATTCATCTGCCCGTGTTTTCACTCGCCCTGATATTCAACATACACTAAGTCATTGTATCACTGTTACACTAATTCTGGGGCAATGTCACATTTAGTGTAAGTCACTTAACTAATTCTGGGTAACACCACACTTAACATAATTCACTCATATAGTGGGGGCGGCGGGGAGACACGCTGGCGACAACTCTGTCGGAATAGGGGCACCGCCAAGGGAGGGCGTGCCGAGAGGGCACGGGACGACTCACATGGGCATCCTCTCTCGTCCAGGGCTGCATGTGGCAAAGGGACCCGTAGTCTCCGGGCTAGGTACAGGAGTGTGGCCCTCAGGACTTGGGCCAAACAGGTCCAGGAATCTCTGGCTCAAGTCTCGGCCAGAGGTGGAGGTCTTTCACCGTCTCGGGGGCGTGGAGAGATCATGCCAGGGCGTCCTGGGGAGGGCCTGGAGTGTACCCCCTCCACAATATGTCTACCCCCGATGTATATATGTCCCCCCCCCCCAATGCATACATGCCCCCACTAAACTTGCTAGGTCAGCACGCTTTCCCAGGGCCCAAGCCTGGCCAGAAGGCGTTACTGCATCAGTTCATAGCAGGCAGCCGAGATGTGCAGACTATTTTACTGTGAGCTTGTAATAAACTCCTTATCTAGCTGTTTGTACACGGAGTTTCTATCACCAAAGTATTGCAAGTTACATTTGGTGGCAGCGGTGGGATGGGAGCGAGATTGGTCTGGGGTAGTGGAGGTGTGACAGACTGAGGAGGGCAAGGGTTGGGTGGTGCCCTGACTCGTGTAGTTCGAACCTGTTCTTTCATGAATGGCTTTAGTGACCTGAATAATTTTATCTCCTGGATTGAAACCGATTTCCAAGCTAGCTCTCACTGTTTAGGAGTAAGCCAGTGAACGAATCTCCGGTAACCAATTAAGTCAGCAAAGTTGGTGAGTGAAAGCATTGGAACGCCATTCTTGTCTTCTAACCATTTCGTGCCTACCAGTAATTGGAGCATCTCGCTACTAG
The DNA here is from genome assembly GCF_032717465.1 of Coenobita brevimanus. Classification (NCBI taxonomy): domain Eukaryota; kingdom Metazoa; phylum Arthropoda; class Malacostraca; order Decapoda; family Coenobitidae; genus Coenobita; species Coenobita brevimanus. Next base: position 24,233,905 of record NC_137024.1, on the reverse strand, counting down.
TTGCTTTCATGGCGGCGGCAGCTTCACGGAGCTTGGCATATTGCGCTGGGACTTGCAAGTCCTCATCTAGTTGGTTTAGGAGATTAATGAATCCCATGAGAAACGCGGTATTTGAATGCTGGCAACAAAGGCTGATGAGTTCCGTACGAAAATCAGCAAAGGTACGAATGCTATCGAAATGTCCTGCACGGATCGCAGATCCGATGTCCGATTTGCCGTGGTGCAAGTGACCTAGGAGGTAGGCTACTTTGAGCGATTCATCAGTTATTTGTCTATTGTGTATTTCTGTTTCGACTTCTCTGAGGAAATCATAGACATACCAAGTTGGGTCCTGGCCGGTAAATTTGGGACGATTGGCATCGTCGAGATAGATAGACTGTGGAGGGGGTACACTACCCCCACTAAACTTGCTAGGTCAGCACGCTTAGTGGGGGCATGTATGCATTGGGGGGGGGACATATATACATCGGGGGTAGACATATTGTGGAGGGGGTACAGGAGTAACCGAGGGCTGCGGCCCCCAGAGTCAAGGGGCGCCATCAGGGAGGGGCTGCGGCACCGACCTGAGCTAGGGTTCTGCAGGTGGGTCTTCTCCAGGTCCAGGTGTAGGAAGCAGAGGCCAGGGGAAGCTGTAGGGCCTCTCTGGGGTCCTTCGGTGCTGGAGGTCCGGGTTCTCGTCTCACGCTGGGGCGATGACACTTCTGACACCTCCCTCTGGCCGTGGGGCCCGGCTATCAGCCGTGGTTGCCCAAGGGCGCAACTACAGGGTGCCAAGGCCCGGCTATTGGCCGTGGCCTGAATGGTGGACTTAGCGGGCCTCTGTACACCTTCGGAGCAGCAATCGGCCATCTGACAAAGGCGGGAGCGGCTTTTGGCCGCCTCCTGCAGGAGGGAGGGTGAGCGGCTATCGGCCGTCCCGGGGGCAGCACCTTCGGAGCAGCTATTGGCCATATGGCGAAGGCGGGAGTGGTGTTGGCCATCTCTTTCTGCCGGAGGAGGGAGCGGCTATCGGCTGCCTCAGGGACAGCACCTTCGGAGCAGCTATCGGCTGTCTGACGAAGGCTGGAGAGGCCTCTTGCCGTCTCCTTCTGCCGGAGGGGTGAGCGGCTATTGGCCGTCTCTAGGGCAGCACCTTCAGAGCGGCTATCAGCCGTCTGGTGAAGGTGGGAGTGGCTATCAGCCGTCTCCTTCTGCTGGTGGGGTGATGGCTATCGGCCGTCTCGGAGGCAGCACCTTCAGAGTGGCTATCGGCCGTCTGACAAAGGCGGGAGCGGCTATCAGCCGTCTCCTTCTGCCGGAGGGGTGAGTGTCTATCGGCCGTCTCGGGGACAACACCTTTGGAGCGGCTACCGGCCGTCTGGCGAAGGAGGGAGCGGCTATCGGCCGTCTCCTGCAGGAGGGGGTGTTGGGCGGCTATCGGCCGTCCCAGGAAGGACACCTTCTGACGAAAGCGGGAGCGGCTACTGGCCGTCTCCTTGTTACCCTCAGGCCAGTGAGACACCAGTTCCCTTACGAAGGGCAGGCGGCTATCGGCCGTCCCTAAAGAGAAGGCACCTTCCTGTAGAAGGCGGGAGCGGCTATCAGCCGTCTCCTGAGGGGCGCTAATTGGAGCTAGAAAGACAGCTCCACCCCGAGCTGATCTGGTGGTCCCACTCCCTGAAGGTAGTGTTATCTTCCTGCTAGGGTGACGGTGTGGTGGCTGGGTGCTATAGGAGCGCAAGGCCCAGGCTGACTTATGCCGTTGTCGAACGACATCCCGTGATTCGGCTGCGGCTACCCCATGGGGTCCTGGTGGGGATGTCAGTGAGTTTCTGGGGGCACTATGCTGTAAATCACACATTTCAAAGATAATTGTAATGGGTAAGTTTTCAGTAAATACGCCAAGGAATTGGCGACAATTTTAAAATGCTTCAGATTAGTGAGTGAATGGTTTGGCCATGTGGAGAGGATGGAGTGAGAGACTAATAAGAAGAGTGTATGAGTGAGGTGGAGAGGGGGTAGAGGGAGGGGGAGGCCCAGGATGAGATGGAGGGATGGAGTGGAGAGGTATATGAGAGAGGGGGGTGTAAGCTGGGAGCAGGGCAGTGAAATGGCAGGAAACGGCGACATGGAGGCGATTTGTTTGTGGCCACCCCTTAAGGGATTAAGGCGTCTGGCAGTAGATTGATAGATAGAAAAATAAATTTAATTGTGTACGATAATTCTAACGAAAAAACGATAATTTCGAAGGGCCGGTACGATAATTCCCATCTAAAAATGTGGCAGCACTGGTTTGGAGTTCGTATGAGACAGTGTTTTATTAGTAGCCTCAGGGTGGAGTGTAGCGCGGCAGCGGT
>NC_137024.1:24166569-24226569 GCF_032717465.1 Coenobita brevimanus | reverse complement strand
AGGAAGAAAAGTAGCTAAACAGAGGCTTGAGTGTTGCAGCTACAAGAGGCTTACATGAAGGAGTGGTAATGCCAACTTTAACATATGGATATGAGACTATGGTGTGGCATGAAAATGAAAGGTCAAGAGTAGGAGCAGTGGAGATGGGACTGCTGAGGAATGTATGTGGAGTACAAAGGATGGATAGGATACGAAATAATGTGATTCGTGAAAGATGCGGAGTAAGGAAGTCGGTGGACACCAGCATTGAAGAGAGTGTACTGAGATGGTATGGTCATGTAGAGAGAATGGTTAACAATAGAGTTGTGAAGAAGGTATATCTGAGCGAATTCTAAGGAGGGAGGAGGCGAGGTAGGCCAAGGAGAAGGTGGAGAGTTATGGGGGATGAATGTGTGAGGAAGAGAGGTTTGGAAGTCGGTGAGGCTAGGAAACTGACAGGAGATCGAGCTGGCTGGATGAATTTTGTGAAAGTGCATGATCAGGGATTTTGGCCACCCCTTTTTAACGTGGCAGCGTCTGGATTGACTCTGTCAGATACGATTAAGTGAAGCTACAGAATGTGGGGAATATTTTTTGGCATATAAGATAGAGCCAGGATTCCGGGGGCTTGAATGATGAGTGAATGGAAGCGTGGCCCATTGGATTGGGCAATTTTGGGCTGTCTGGACATCGCTACTCCTCACCCTGCCCTAGGGTGGGAAAGGAGGTCCGCATGATGATGATGATGATGGTGATATATATATATATATATATATATATATATATATATATATATATATATATATATATATATATATAATGCTAGGTGAAAAAGGCCCGACTCCTCGGTCCTAGAACACCTAACGTGTAGCGGGGTCCTCTTTCGACACCGGGGCTTAGTGCTATAGAGGTAAGACACAAAAACTCCAGGCAATAACCTTGACACGTATATTACTACAGTCAGACACAGGACAAAAACAGCAGATAGTACAACACAATATATGGTGGATATTAAAACCTTAACTAATCAGTATCTCACAGGATACTAGCTTAACAGACACTGATGCTAACACTCTAGATTTAGTGCACAGGTTTACTTGCAACACAGGGTGGCGGTGCACGTGGGGGAGTAGGAGTGGCTCTCACACGGGGGGGGGGGAGGGGTGACGCGCGGAGGATCTGATTATAGTTATAGTAATATTAGGAGGGAATTGATGTTACGGATTCTGACTTGGTATTTTCTGGTAGCAAGGGGATATTGGTAATTGATTATATTGCTATAGTAGGACTCGCGCGCGCTCGCGGCCGTGGCGCGGCCCGCACCTGTGTACAGTGTTGCCACGTTTTCTATACCGTTATCTCTCTCTCTCTCTCTCTCTCTCTCTCTCTCTCTCTCCTGGCAGGAAATGTGAGCCACCCTGAGTACTTTTGATTCTTTTATAAGTTATTTATAATTGTGCTTTCATTTGTTAATTTGGTTTTGTCATATTTAGTAGTAGATGGAGTGTCAAAGTTACTGTCTGCTGAGAGGTTTGTTACGTTACTGATTCATACACCCCGACGTAGTGGTCCAGGGGGGAGGGGAAGTGTGAAGGGAGATTTGACCTGAGACACCCAGGAGGGATTAAGAAGGGAGGAGAGGGGAAGGGGGGGATGGATTCACCTACCACGTGGTCAGTATTAGAAGAGAGAGAGAGAGAGAGAGAGAAATTACGTGTATAGATATATGTGCATCAATAGGAACAATGTATATCAGTGTGTGCAGTATGTACAAAGGAACAAATGAATACAAAGAAGGCAGTGACAGACCTCTCTCTCTCTCTCCCCCCTCCCCCCCTCTCTCTCTCTCTCTCTCTCCTGGCGGGAAATGTGAGCCACCCTGAGTGCTTTTGATTCTTTTATAAGTTATTTATAATTGTGCTTTCATTTGTTAATTTGGTTTTGTTATATTAAGTGATGCCGACAATGCATTCAATGCATGCCTCTCTCTCTCTCTCTCTCTCCCTCTCCCTCTCTCTCTCTCTCTCTCTCTCTCTCTCTCTCTCTCTCTCTCTCTCTCTCTCTCTCTCTCTCTCTTGGGACATTGAATCTCCTCATTCTCCCTTGGGACATTTATTTTAGGCCAGATGGATGTGTAAGTATTGCCACTCACAAGAATTACATGAATTATTTCTTTTACTTTGGATATTGGCATATTTCTTCTTTTTTCAGGCTCATTCTATTATATCCATAACTGTAATATTATTACCCACCCTAAAACTACGCTAAAAACCAATAAAAGTGACTACAATATCTTTTAGCAACACTGTACAATATGTATGCCATGTTTCTGTGTTACTGTATAAATATTTTATGCATAATAAGATTACTGTTGATTCATCCATCAAAATACACAAGTGTAAGTTTTATTCATCTGAATTTATCGAATTTGTGATGCCTTGTACATAAATAGCTTCCGTTTCACATCGCAAGTTGGGGAAACGTGGCACCATTGCCCACAGGTGCTGGCCACACCCCCGCCGCAAACAGGCGGGAATCCGACTATAGTCCGGGTTCTTACATACGCACCGACTGCTGAGAGGAGACTTATTAACACCAGTGTGCTAGGACTTATACCCTTAAGTAAGAATAGCTGTTCCAACCACTGATACCATAATTTTCCTTGATCGTATAATTACAAAGGACGCACTCCCCCCCCCCTCTCTCTCTCTCTCTCTCTCCTGTTGGACGAAGTTCACTAGGATAAAAGCCCCTTAGGGCAAAAACCCTTAATGCAAACCCGCAAAACACACACACACACACACACACACACACACCAGGCGCCGAGCAGGTGGACGCACGACAACGCCACTCAGTACCTTGCCAAACCTGGCCAGTGGTTATACCTAAATTAGTATTTTATATGAGTCAAGCTCTGTACCAGGTTAAACTAAATGGTGTCCTAATATAAAAAGAAGTTATAAAGACACAACAATATATGAGCTGACAGTAGAGGTGGGTTCACTTAGAAGGAAAATTAGTGAAATGGCAGGTACAGTAGTCAACCACGAGAGTATTATGGAAGAGTTCAGAAACGATGGAGACAATTAGGCAAGCAGGCAATCTGACAGATCAGAGCAGTGATTGAGAAGATAATACAGATGAATGAAGCGATGCAACGCTACAAAAATGATGTGGAAACCAAATATGCTAAAATGGTGAAAGTAAAAAAAGACTTAGACACAAGGGTGGAAGACATAGCCTAGTTAACAGCAAAGAAAGTTATAAAAAGAGCCTAAATTATAAAAAGGGAAACTACTATCATGACCTAAAGAAGTACTTCTTAGAAATTGTATTTAGAACCTAGCTTGCACTAAATGTAGCAGAAATTAAATAACATAGGACCAGTGAAATGGCGGGTTGCCATCACATGCCATCACATCAATGATATTTTACTTTCCGTTTATGATAAATAAAAACAATTCACGCTACGTTATAGATACGTGTTCTGTTTGTATTATTTATATTACGGTATATGACATTACCATGATTCACAGTTTCACACAACGGTGTAGATATTTAAAGAAAAATATGCTTTTTAAACAGCGCGGGGATGTGTTTGTCCCACTGGTGGTGACACCTACCGGAATACTAGGCTTTTCAGAAAAAGCAAATGGTCCTGATGAAATTTCATGCTGGGTGCTACATGAATGTGCAAAGGAGTTAAGTCAACCATTATTTTTAATTTTCAAGGAATCATTGGGACAAGGTAAACTACCTGATATTTGGAAGAAAGCAAACATAGCTCCCTTTGTTATGCTGGGTGTTTTTTTAGGCCGACTTCTTGTCCTTTTACCAAACTTGATTACAGGACACTTGTCCACATTGAATTCCATTTGCCATGTATTACTCCATTCATGGAGTTTATTTAATTCTTCTTGTAGCTCTTTACAAGAGTCTGTGTTAGTAATTCTCCTTTGTATTTTTGCATCATCTGCAAACATATTTAGATAGCTTTCATTTCCAGTGTTACTGTCTATATCATTTATATACACTAAAAACATGATTGGTGCCAGCATTGAGCCCTGTGGTACTCCACTAGTCACTTCTTTCCATGATGAGTAATTTCCCCTTAGTACTGTTCTCATTTCTCTTTTTATGAGAAAATCTTGCGTCCAACAAAACAGTCTGCCTCGAATTCCTCCTTGACGGTACAGTTTCCATAAAAGTCTTTGGTGTGGTACTGTGTCAAATGTTTTCTTGAAATCTAAATAGATACTGTCCACCCATCCTTCTCTTTCCTGTATTGTGTTTGTTACTCTGTCATAGTAGCTCAACAGATTAGTAACACATGATTTTCCTTTTCTGAAACCAAACTGTCCTTCTGTTATCATATTGTGTTCTTCTAGATGATTTACCCAAGCTTTTCTTATAAGCTTTTCTAATACCTTGCTTACAACACTGGTCAGTGATACTGGTCGGTAGTTGAGTGGATTTTGTCTATTCCCTTTCCTGAATAAGGGGACAATGTTTGCTTTCTTCCAAATATTAGGTAGTTTACCTTGACTCAAGGATTTCTTGAAAATTAAAAATAATGGTTTACTTAACTCCTTTGCATATTCTCGTAGCACCCAACATGAAATTTCATCAGGACCATTTGCTTTTCCTCTGTCTAATTTACTTAACTCCTCCTGTATTACTTTTTCTGATATTTGTATATCTGGTAGTATGTGTGGGCATGCATGTTTCACATAGTCCCTCTCAAAATTTTTTTCTTCTGTAAAAACTGATTGGATATTCTTATTTCGTGCTTCACAAATATCTTTCTCTTGTGTATAGGTGAGTCCCTCGTCCGTAATGGATTGTATTTTATCTTTTACTTTGGTTTTGCTGCTGATGTAGCTGTAAAATAGCTTCGGTTGATCACTACTTTTATTTATGATATCCTCCTCAAACTGTTTTTGGGCTTCCCTCCTTATTCTTGTATAATCGATTTTTGCCTGTTTGTAATTATTATATGCCCTTTCACTATTCTGTCTTCTGTATCTATTCCACAACAAATCTCTTCTTTCTTTTGATTTCTTACATTCTGTATTGAACCTTTATTTTCTTATCTGCTTCTTTGTGCTTTGGGATGTACTTCTGGACTCCTATTTCATAAAATTCACAGAATTTTTTATATACAGCATTTAAATCTTGTCCTCTAAGCTCATTTTCCCAATCAGTTACTAAGAAGTACTTCTTTAGGTCATGATAATTTCCCTTTTTATAGTTTGGTCTCTTTTTGTAACTTCATTGCTGTTAACTATGTCATATGCTATCCTGAAGTTGCAATTTTGTACTGCATGGTCGCTTTTGCCGAGTGGAGGGTGATATATTAAACTGTCAATATCATTTTCTTGCCTAGTAAATATGAGATCCAGCATTGAGAGTACATCGAGTCCTCTTTTTCTGGTGGTTTCCCTCACATGTTGCGTTAGGAAAAACGCTTGCACGATATCCAGGAGCTTTTGGTCCCAACAGCTTTCTTGGCATATTATATCTAGAGTATTCCAATTTATATTTGTATTAAAATCTCCAGTTAGTATAATTCTTTCCGATTTCTCTTCCATTTTATGTAGTAATGCTCTTAAACTCTGAATTGTACTCTCTGCCAGGTCCTCATATTTGTCTCTTTTCCCATGCGTTTGATCTGGGTGTACAAATTGGCAACAATTACTTTCCCTTCAGATGTATTGATCTCTACTGCAATCAGTTCTACTTGTGAGGGTATATCTAGTTCTATTTCTTTGACTTTTAGATTTTTCTTAGTTAATATTATAATTCCTCCTCCTTTTTTTAAGTTCCTATCTCTTCTCCATATATTATATTCCTCTAAGTTTAGTATGTCATTTGATATCCTTGGTGTTAATTTTGTTTCAGTTAAGCGTATTATATGTGGTTCATTTTCTCTGACAATCACTCATCTCTAGTAATTTAGATACCATTCCATCCACATTTGAGTACATCAACTTAATCATCTTGTTTATATACTTGTCATGACATGGTTCTACTACTTTCCTCCTTTTTTATTCCCTCCTGTTTATGTACCACTTTCGTACCTGCAATCCTATTACTTTGTAAAAAAAAAAATGTATTCTTCTCCTCTTCTGATCTTCCCTCATTTTTTGTTTTTGCTTCCTCCCTCATCTCTTTCAGTAATTCCAGTTCCTCATGTGTTAGGCATCTTTTTATCCATACATTTTTGAACTCCTCTTTTTCCATAAGATTCTTTGCATTTTTTAGTATCTCCTCCACGGTGTTTACACTCTGGAAGGTTACCTTTAGAGGTCTTGTCTTGCTTTTCTTGTATTTCCCTAACATTTTATGTTCCTCTATGTCTTTACTACAGATTTCCTCTGATACTTCTTTCAGTAAGCTCTTTACATTTGTCAACTCCTTTTTGTCTCTTGAGATCTTGTTTTTTACTTCTTCCTCTTCTATACCAGTGATTACTATAGATTTGTTGATATCTACTGAATCTCTGACTAACTTTGGATTGTTTTGGATTATTCTTTTCACTTCCTTTTTATTGCTTTTTTCTTCCACCCTTGTTTCTAAGTCTTTCTTTACTTTCACCATTTCAGCATACGTGGTTTCCACATCATTTTTGTAGCTTTGAACAGCTTCATTCACCTGTGTTATCTTCTCAATATCACTGCGCTGGTCTATCAGACTGCTTACTTGCCTAATTGTCTCTGTATCATTTTTGAACTCTTCCATAATACTCTCGTGGTTGACTACTGTATTTGCCATTTCACTCATTTTCCCCCTAAGTGTACCCACTCCTACTGTTAACTCATCTATGGTTGTGTCTTTCTTGTTGACATCCCTTCCTAGTTTTTCTATTTCTTCCTTTTGCAAGTGCATCTGCTTCTTTATTTCATCAATCTCATTCTGAAAAGCCATCTCCAGTCTGTGTACACGCTCCACCAGTCTATTGTGAGTCTCCATTTCAACCAGTTCTTGGTAGAAATCATCATCTTGCTTTCTCCCTTTTCTGTGTGTGTGTAATTCACCGGGTCGGTCAGGATCACTTGATGGTCGTGATCGTCAGCATTTTACCCTCCTGGAAGGGAGCTGAGAGCTCATATAGTCCGATCTAAGGGCAAGGCTGTGACCTTCACACACCCACACACCCGTCCCCTTGCTCAAGGGAGACAGTAGCCACCCACTTCGTCAGTGAAACTTTTCGCAACCTGAGCGAGGCGCGAACTCTCGTCTACCAGATGGTAAACGAGAACGTTACCACTGCACCAGCGAGCGGTGTGTGTGTGTGTGTGTGTGTGTGTGTGTGTGTGTGTGTGTGTGTGTGTGTGTGTGTGTGTGAAGTTGTAAGTCATCTTTTGATTGTCCAAGCTAAGTGGCTGAGTGGGTAGGCTGGTAGGCTGATGGGTGGGTGGATGGACGGGTTAGGTGGGTAAGGTGGAACATGTGGGTGGTTGAGTGGTGTGAGTGGGTGAACAGGTATGGAGAGTAGTGCACCGGTGGGTGGGTGTGGTGGGATAAGTGGGTTGAGTGGGCAAAGTGGTTGTAGTGGGCGGGATGGGTATGGTGGGTGGACAGACGGGGTAGGTGCCAAGAATTGAGTGGGTAGGTGGGTGGATGGTCGAGGTGGAGTGGTACGGTGCGTTGGTTACGTGGGTGGGTTTTGTGGGTTGGGCACTTGGGCAGGGTGGGTGGGCTTTGTGGGTTGGGAACGTGGGTAGGGTGGGTGGGCTGTGTGGGTTGGTGGGTGGGTTTTTTCGGTGGGTAGGTGAGGGATGTATGGCATTCCAGAGAACAAGCAAGGTTACTGGCTTGTTACACGTGAGTAGGTACAATACATGGGTGGGTGGATGGGATAAAATAGTTTTACTGCGTAACGAGTCTATGAAGTATTTAGATTCATAACTGGAAGGGGTCCATGTGGGAAAATAGGTTCATGGTGATATCTTAGGGGGCAGTGGGCCCAAATAAAAACATTGTGCCAGTGGGTTGATCAGTTACTTGGAGGAAACGGGTCCGAGTGAAAAAAAGAAAAAAAAAAAGTTAGGTTTTGGTGTGCTGCCAGAGTGAGAAATTATGCCAATTATGAAAACAGGTCCAGAGAGAAAATTTCACGGAGGGAAAATAGGTCCATGGGTAAAATGACTCCATGGGGAACATTGGGCATTCTGGAGGAAAATGTTATCATGCAGGAAAAATAGGTTCACGGTTGAAAATAGGTCACGGGGGAAATAGATCAATAAAGGAGTACAGGTAAATGGAGAAATGTCTGTGGGTAAGTAAAGGTGTGAAGGGAATAAGTCCCTTGAGTAGAAGAGGTCTTCGAGAGGAATAGTGCCATGGGAGAAAGCAGGTCCATGGGGCAAAGTCAGTTTGTAGGGAAATTATGTCTAGGGAGGAAAATACACCCATGGGGCAAAAATAGGTCCAAGGGAGAAATTGGCACATGGGGGGAAAATCCCATGGGGGAAAATGTGACCAAAGGGGAAAATAGTTTTTATTGAGAAAAATGGGTCAATGGCATGATCATAGGTCCATGTATGAATATGAGTGGGAGATGACCCCTAGGTGGTGTAGCGGGAGACGGGTTAATGTCCTACAGTAGCGGTCCTTTGACGGCGAGAGCCACTCCTATGCTGAAGAAATCAATTGGTGTCAGCTTGAATGGAGCAGTTAAGATTTCTGTCGTCAACGAGTTAATATGACTCCAGAATTGCTAAATTAAAAACACAGCCCGGCAAGTTTGTCCAGAATATTGATGATGAGAGCTTGCAGTCGTTTGTAATTATGCTGAAGTGGTTAGGATTGTGGCAGCCGTAATCATACTGTTAAGAAGCGGGATTTGCCAGTTAAGTACTCGAGAAGTTTCTCGGCCTTTCCCGTATGGAAGCTCCTGTACCGGTACGAGTCAGAGTTGCCAGTTTGCCTGCTGTTTGTGGATGTAGGTGTTTCGTAAGTTATGCATTAATTTTTCCACACTTTTTTTCTTTGTAATGTTTTTTGTGGTTGCTTGTTAAATTTTGTAATTAATTTTAAGCTCGTACGCTAAATAATTTACAGTGTTATGTAATGTAAGAGAGCTCTGGCATGTTTTGGGTATCTCCGAGTTGGCAACTGTTGTTTTCGTAAACTGAAGATAATTCTCAAACAATGCAAGCTTATATAAGGATAGAGAAGAGACTAGAGCAAGTTCAGTCGGTTTGCAGTTCAATTTGAGTGTAGTGCAGTGCCACTGAAGTTGGTATATTTCGGAACTCGTGGAAATAGAGAAGTGTTGTCAGGCATTAAGTGTAATTGCGGTTAGTAAAGTTTGTATAGCTCCAGTGCTTGTGATAATAGTGAAGTGAAGTTGGAAAGCATTCTGTGTAATTATTTGGAAAATAAAGACAGTGAATGTAAGAAGGCAGTGTTTATTTACGACGCCTCAGTTGATCCTGTGTACTGTACACTTAAAGGCTGACCATAGGAAGAGCAACTCACTGGGCAACGTCCTTCCTGTACTGAACTACTGCTGTTGGAGCCTGTGGGAGTGTGGGATGGGGACATAATACTGGCGTCAGGAGTGTGGATTATTTCGGGCAGCAGTGAGTCTAACTTTCAACATGGAAATAGGAGGTGTGCAGACTAGGTCTCGAGTTGGCCTTGGGGAGGAAATGACCCTGACAACAACTGTGAAGCTATTGCTGGCACAGAATGAAGGACAGAAAGAACTCAATGAACAATTACAGGCACAGAATGAAGGCCAGAAAGACCTCAAAGAACAATTACAGGCACAGAAGAAAGAACATCAAGCATATTTACAGGCCCAAAGTACAGAAAGAGCTTAAGAACGAAATCAAAGAACAATTGCAGGCACAGAACGAAGAACAGAAAGAATGATATGAACAGCTTCAGGAGGCATTACAGGAGCAACAGAGGGAAGTACAACTGAGGGTGCAATGATAGTTAGATGCATTCATGGGGGAAATGAAGGAAGAACAGCAACAGCTGTCTTCAGTAGCTGCTAGAGCAGCAGAAGTATGAGGTAAACAATAATGTGATGGAGTGCAGACAGCATGTAGATGACCAGTTGAAGACAATTAGTGAGGGAATAGTGACGGAGTGCAGACAGCATGTTGACAACCAGCTGAAGATTAGTGAGGGAATAGTTATGGAGTGCAGGCAGCATAGAGATAGCCAGTTGAAGCATGTAGTCGGCCATGTAAAGATAATTATTGAGAAAATTGAGGCTGTAGAGAAATACTGCACTGCCTCAGGCTAGTGTACAGGGAGCATATGAAAAGAATGGACAGTGTATTGTGAATCTTGACGGATCCCAAGCATCTAAAGATAGCATTACAGGGTTGAATAATCAGAATGTAGGAGATTTAAGTCCTGTACTTAATTATGATGCCCCAGTTTTTAGGCCCCAGACCAATGAAATGCATGGCTATAAAGTGGGTCCAGTTAAAAGGAAACCTTAGGAATCTGATGGCAGAATATCTTGGGAAGCTTACCGTGCACAGTTTGAGTTACTTGCGGATCAGAATGGTTGGGATGATAGGCAGAGGTAGTGCAGCATGCTACTAGCCTTGAGGGTGCTGCAATGGAAAGTCTGGGCCAGATGTCAGTGATGGAGAGAAACAGTTATCAGTCCCTAGTAGAAGTGCTGGAGCACAGATATGGAACCACGTACACCTTTTTTTTTTTTTTTCCTATCAACCATTGGGGTCGAAGCCCCTGGTTATTAAGGCCGGATATATATATATATATATATATATATATATATATATATATATATATATATATATATATATATATATATATTTATATATATTTATACATATATATATATATATATAAACATATATATATATACACACACACACACACACACACACACACACACACACACATACACACACACACACACACACACATACACACACACACACACACACATACACACACACACACACACACACACACACACACACACACACACACACACACACACACACACTTCCATGCATACATACAGACACACTTTCATGCAAACGTACATATATATATATATATATATATATATATATATATATATATATATATATATATATATATATATAATTTTAATTTTATTTATTTTGTAATTTTATTTTTAATTTTTCTTGGTTTTATATTTTTTATACCTTATATTATAAAGAAAAACTGATCTAAAGACCCTAAAACTAATCACCTAACAGACAAATCGCTAACCTATACTAAATCCTACAGAGACAAATAGCTAGACTTAAACTAATGGTAAAAATACCTCGACTAACAGAACACCATCGACTGCAGATATGTAATGCCTTTCTACATGACATACCTGCAGTCATCACCTGGTGACTGTCAGTCGAGGCACAGCCTAATATAGGGGACATCAATATATGAAAGGGAACCAGACTAGTCAGGAACATTTCCATATACGTCAGCTGTCGGCCCTAATTAGAATAACTTAAGCAAGATGGTATTCTGTATTTACATAATTTGTACAAAAAGTGAAGAACCTCGCCCAACAGACCACCATCGACTGCAAGTGCCAAATACCTTTCTATATTGAACACTTACACTCATCAGCTGGTGACTGTCAGTCGAGGAACGGGGTTTAATGTAGGGGACATCAATATTAAAAATAGATCAGTGGGAAGGAGGAACTATTTCAAATATGTCAACTGTCAACTCTAATTAATAGTACAATATATGCATATTTACAATCGATTAAAACCAAAACCGTATGGTAAAAAAGTCACATCACTCTGATCAGTCCGGTCTCTCTCAAGAAAGCCATCAATTTATTAATCAAAACAATGTCCCCATCACCCAGGACGATGGAAAGGGTGAAGGGGAAGTCTACTGCGCCGCAGTAATTTATAAGTGAAGCACGTTCATGAATAAATCGCTGACAGCGCAGGATGATATGACTGATAGATAACACCGCATTACAGATGTCACAGTGCGGTGGGAAGCGTCTTTCCATATATGGTTTCATGTGAGTTAAAACGGTGGCATTGAGCCGTAACCATGCCAATACTTTTTCTTCCAGGCGACTGAGGCGATTGGCGGTGTCGCAGTCGCCCAGGTGCGGCTTACAAGTTGGAATATTTAGTCTGGTCCACTGACCTTGCCACAGAAGATTTATTGATTTCTTTCCGAGAGAGAGACTCGACCGTAGATCACGAGGAACGTCCCAAGTCTCCTCGAGCTCTACAGCCGACTTTGCAAGTAAGTCAGCCTGCTCATTGCCGTAGATACGACAATGACCAGGCACCCAGATCAGCGTGAATGACTTGTTGCATGAATGCAACTTATTAACGATGCGGCCCTGGATCTCGTGAGAGTCCGTAGTGCAAGATGCAATTGTCTGAAGGGCTGATTTTGGATCCGAAAATATGACAAATGAGTCATGCCTAGAATTGAGAGCATAGTCTATGGCTTTGTCAATAGCAAAAAGTTCTGAGGTAAACACAGATGTATGAATCGGCAACCGATACCTGAGGGCACATTCAATCAACCACACACTTGCACCCACACATTCACTCGACTTGGAGCCGTCGGTGTACAAGTGGTGGGACCCCAAGTGACGAATGATGATGTTACGAAACAAGTGGTGGATCTCCGCCTCCGGCGCCTTGGCCTTTGGTGCTGGGAGCCAAGTAACATCAACTGTAAAGCCAGGTGGCTCCCAAGGCGCTATATTTTTTAACACCAACTTGTCACAGTCACTGGGATCCACACCAAGCTCCTGAGTCAGTAAGTGGAGGCGATCGGCAAGTGGCTGATGCACCCCCCGCAGAAGGTGGTGGTATTGACGCAGGGGGGTACAGGCCACATTGCCGATATTACTTTTCCTTAATGTCCTTACGCCGTAGGACAAGGCCAGGCAGTCACGGCGAATATGGAGGGGAGGCACATTCGCCTCCACTTCCATACGAGCCACACGGGTACACCGGACGGCTCCAAGACACATTCACAAACATTCATTCTGTAGCACATCCAATCCTTTCAGCGTGACATTGGATGCCGAGCCATACACCTGTGCCCCATAGTCTAGCTTCAATCGAATAAGGGACTTATACACCATTAATAAAGATTTTCTGTCGGCACCCCAGGTAGTACCTGCTAGGTACTTGAGGACATTTAACGGTTTATCACAACGAGCAAGCAAAGTGTTAACGTGAAGTTTAAAATTCATTCTATGATCAAAATGTATTCCTAAAAATTTTACAGAATTTTGAAAAGGTACCACCTGATTATCCAAAGTTAAGCACAAATTAGGTACATTACGATTAGTGAGGACTACAGCGGCACACTTATGGACGGAAAACTTAAATCCCCACTGCAAGGCCCATAGGTGGTCGGAGTCAAGGGCTGCTTGAATCCGCCCAGACGAAAATTGTGCATTACGGGAAGAGTGCCATATTGCACAATCGTCAGCGTAGAGTGAGTATTTAAGATTCCTCGGGATGGGAGCTGATGACAGAATATCATTGATCATAATACTAAATAAAGTAGGACTAAGCACACTTCCCTGCGGCACCCCGTTTTCCTGGATAAATATATCCGATGTTATGTTACGGGGCAATTTGACAGAGAAAGTCCTGTCCCTTAAGAAATTTGAAATAAAAATAGGCAAATTTCCTCTTAAACCATAAGCATAGAGCTTCATTAGTATACCGTGTCGCCATGTCATGTCATAGGCTTTATGGATGTCCAAGAACACCCCTATCATAAATTCTTTATTGGCAAATGCCTCTGCAATACAATGCTCCAAATTCATTAAATGATCTAGTGAACTTCTGTATTTACAGAAGCCACATTGTTGATCATTTAACAAATTCTTCGACTCTAAAACAAAAAGAAGCCTATTGTTTACTGTACGTTCCATGACCTTACATAGACAAGAAGTCGACACAATAGGACGAAATTAAGTGGGATTCATAGGACGACCAGCCTCTTTGGGTATCGGTATGACGTGCGCAAAGTGCCATGAGTTTGGGAACGTTTGAGACGCCCAAATCTCATTGTACAATGCTAACATCTTAATCAGGTTGTCCTAATTAAGATGCTGGATCATACCGTATGTGATGGTGTCTGGTCCAGGGCTGGTGTCTTTACAGGATTTAAGAGCAAGGAGCAGTTCATCTAGCATAAACTTTTGTTGTACAGGGAGTCTACGTCTTCTGTGGCAAAGTCTAATATCTGTAGCTCAGCCATGCGTTTATGGTGTTGAAAACGTGGGTCGTAATTGGCTGAGCTTCTTACATGAGAAAAACTCCTGGCGAGGATGTTAGCAACGTCCACGGGCTCGTCATAAATATTATTAACCTGAAGGGTGATGACAGGGAAATATGGGCCTTTATTATTTAATATTCTTATAGTGGACCAGACTTTACGTCATGGTGTTGTGCGAGTCACCGTGGACACAAAGGACCACAAGGAGTCACGTTTGGCCCTTCTTATTATTCTCCTTGCCTCAGCCCGTGCCTGTTTGAATGCAATAAAATTTTCTCAGTGGGCTGACTATCAAAAATCATGTATCTCCTATTGCGTTTTCTTAATGCTTGTCGGCAATCTGGCGTCCACCAATGTGCTCTATGCTTTGCATGAACTGTAGAAGTCTTGGGAATAGCAGCCTCAGCTGCGTGTAATATGGCAGTAGTTATACTTTCGACCTTAACATCTATGGTCTCCCCAGATATATCTAAATTGGCGATCCTTGAGAAGGATCTCCAATCTGCTTTCTTATAGTTAAATTTTGGAGGTGGAGGGTCCGAAATGACGTCGCATGTATAAGAAAGACAGATGGGTAAATGATCACTTCCCAAGGAGTCGTCGTAAGGGTCCCATGAGAAATCTTGATGTATACCAGGGGAGGCCAAAGATAAGTCAATGGCCGAAAAGTTACCAGTACGATCATCTACATGAGTCGCTCTACCATTGTTCAGAAGACAGAGGTTGGACTGTAGTATTAGGTCGGCTACTTGCTCCCCACGACCATCAATCCTCAAGCTACCCCATTGATAGTGATGGGCGTTAAAATCGCCCAACACTAACTTATTTCCAGGGAGATGTTCAAAAAGTGAATTTAAAGCATCACTATCAATGGGGCCATGTGGAGGACAGTAGAGAGAACAAATAGACAGATACGTGTTATTCAATTTTACTCTGCACGCGACAGCTTCCAGAGTAGAATTTAGAATCACTTCCGTTTGTGGGTGTGATTTGTGTGTGTAAATGGCAACTGCGTGACCTTCATATCTTCTATACGAGTGGTAGTGTTTGAACTGTGGAAGATCAGGGTGATCCTCCAGGCGCATCTCCTGTAAACAAACAATGTCTGGCCTGTGTAGTGAAAGCAAGATTGCTATATTTGGTAACTTATTCCCGACACCTCTACAATTCCACTGTAATACAGTGAAAGCGATGGTTTAAGATTTATGAGGGTGGCCAGTGCTCCTAGTTTTTTTATGCCGCCTGCCACCAGGCGAGTGGCTACCAGGGGACCTTTCCCGGTGCTTGCTTGTGGAGATCTCCATATTCTCATCAATAACAAGGCTCCCAGAATCCACCGAGGAAGAGCTATTCTTTCTCTCCCTCGCTGGACCAGGAGTGGGAAGGACATGAGGACGTGACTGTTTGGTTAGGGTGGTCAGGTTAATTTTATCTGACTTGTCAGGCTTCTGTTTTGGCCGCACTGACTGCGAAGGAGCAGCGGCAGCCTGAGAGTATGAAGTGGCAACAGGGATGTCTGTCAGAGAGTTGGAATGTACAGGAGGCTTAGACTGAGAGGTAGGGCGTGGGGCATGAGGAGCGAATGTAAGGTCAGTCTGTGTCTCCATGATGCACATCACAGGACGGGACACAACCGCCGATGCATAGGAGATATTAGGTTTGGGAGTTGCATGCAACTCCTTCACCTTTTTCCTAGCATCGTAAAAGGATATGCCCTCCGTCACTTTCACTGTGCAGACCTCTTTCTCGTCCTTCCACTTGGGACAAACCCGAGAGGAAGTGGGGTGAGCGCCCTGGCAGTGAAAGCAACATTCATTCTCTGATGTACAGTGGTCAGCAGAATGGCCTACAGCCGCGCACTTGCCACATACTAGGGTAGAAGATAGACAAGCCTTTTCATGGTGCCCATAGATCTGACATTTTGCACAACGAAGGGGGTTCGGGATGTATGGTCTAACATTGAAAATTTCGTATCCAACTTTCACATTGGCTGGAAGAGATACTTCTCCAAAAGTCAAAACAACTGTTGCGGACTTCGTCCTTATGCCTTCCGAAAATCTTGTAATATATCTGGCCTCTATTTATCTTGCTGAGCAAGTTCCTGTACGATTTCTTCCTCTTCCATAAGCACCAGATCCCTGCAGGTGATAACACCCTTGGAGGAATTCATGGAGTGGGGGATCGTCGTCTGGACATTGTAACTGTGGAACTTCCTCAGTTTCAGCAAATCCTTGACCTGGGCAGCATTGATAGTCTTTACCAAGAGATCTCCACTTGCAAGTTTTTTAACTTGTTCCACCTCACCTGCACACCCATCAGTCACCTTCTTGATGATGAAGGGATTGAGGCTGGACAGGGGAGTAGAACCAACCGCGTGAATGAGGACGAATGAGGCATTATGTACACTGATGTCAAGTGCTCGGGTCCGGGGCCGTTCAGTCGTCAGTTCGTCTGTTGTTCAGTTGGGGGTCGGTCAGGACTACCTCCCCCCCTGAAGGGGGGGGAGGCAGTATGGGCGTCCGCCATAGAATCCACTCCCCCCTAGCGGGGGAAGTGGGAAGGAGGTGAGAAACAAACAAGGGACAAATATCCGAGGCAAAACACCTAAGGCTAAGATTGCCCTCTCAAACCACTCCAGGGAGGCCCAACCGTGCTGCTTCACACCCCAGAGCGATCAGTGGGGGGGACCCTCCGTGGGCGAGTAAGCAAAGGTAATCTTAGTAAATAGATATAGACACTTACTATATCTCTATCAAGGGTAGGGAGGAATATGAGAACTAGCTAACCTAACTTTTATTCGTCCTATGTACAAAACTAATGCCGGTGAGGCAGCCCTGAAAACTAGAGGAGAGCCAGAAAAACACGTCCAAACTCTCCGCGACCTTGCATAAAAGTCCCGTACACCCGAGGAAAGTTCCGCCTTATAAACCTGCCTGCCAGTTCGGACCTTTATGCGTGAGACAACCACGAGTGAAGCAGTAGCCAGACACACAAATGTCTGGTACCACTGTGTGGGAGGGGAGAGGTTAAGGGAGGAGGAAGGCTGAGGGAGCTGATGGTTCCTACCCTTCCCTCTTCTATCCCCATCCTTCTCACACAGTTACCAGATAGATGAATGTTGTCAACTGCTTCGCTACCAGTTGTCTCACATTTACTGTTTCGAAGTTTTGAGCGAGTGTATAACACGGAAATTGCCTCGAGTGTACTATAGTGAGGTTTACAGAGCAGGATTCTGGAGCCATGTAAGGCTCGAGGAGAAGCCCTACAGCAGCTCATGACCTAGAGAGTATGGCCTACAAGCCGTACCCTGGAGCATCTAACCTGTTGGCTATTCTTCTGTGGGGCCAGTTCATTGATACTCTTGATAGTGCAGAGTTGAAAGTGCAAGTGAAGCAGGCACAACCAAGAAGCATGCAAGAAGCAATAGCCAGGCCTCTAGAATTTGAGTCCTATGTCAGGTCCAGTACATCCACTTTTCAGACAGGTCATAGTGCAGGATTCAAGGCAAGAAAGGGGCGGGTATGTGAAATGGAAAAATTTGAGGGAAGTTGCTGGCACTGTGAAAAACCAGGACATCGGAAAGTGGATTGCAAGAAGTGGAAGAGAGAACAGGAGAAGTTCAGAGGAGGTTGCTGGTTCTGCGGGAAGCTGGAGCACATGAAGCTGGATTGTTACAAATGGAAGAAGGAGCAAGAATAGAACAGTTCAAGGAAATTTCAGATTGCAGCAAGTGGGTGTTGGACATGTGGTGATGTGAGACACTTCAGCTATGAGTATCCAATAAAGAAAGATGAGGGTAAATTAGTGAAGGCTGGTGACGAGAGGCAACAACCGGCCAATTTTTCACAAGAAGCCCCACCACTGAAGAAATGCAGGAGAACCTTGATGAATAGTGTGCGAGAAGGTGGAAGAATAGACGGCAAGGAGTGTAGTAGGAATGGGAATCTTGGCAAGAAATGCCGCCGTATGGTTGTGACAGGGCCAGTGTTAGATGTAGACCTGAAGAGGATGCAGATGGAAGCTGCAGATTTACAGCCAATGCTAGAGTGGCCGCAGCAGAGTACAGTGCGACCATTTTGGGTTTCCAGGTTAAGCCCTGCGACCAAGAGCTACTGAAGTCAGTGGCACCTTCTTCGTTTGAATAATGGACTACTGGAGCATCAGTGGGAGACATCTGATGGGAACTGGTGGTTCTGAAGAAGATGAGGTTCAAGATCTTGGATGAGTCCCATAACCAGATCACTAGTGGGCACCTGGGAGTGAAGAAAACAAGCCGGCTGTGACAGAGGTTCTACTGGATTGGCATGCATCAGGATGTAGAAGAGTAGTGTCAGGCCTGTGATGTGTGTTGTGCCAAGAAGGGACCCAAGAAACGTGGTTGCGCCCCTCTTCAGCTGTACCAAGTGAGTGTGCTGATGGAAAGAGTCGCGGTGGACATTGTGAGACCTCTGCCACTCAGAAAGAGGAAACCGGTATATATGTGTTGCCATGGACTACTTCACAAAGTGGCCAGAAGCCTATGCCATCCCCAATCAAGAGGCTGCGACAGTTGCGCAGGTGTTGGTTGACCAGTTTTTCTGTAGTTTTGGGATGCCACAAGAGCTATATTCAGACCAGGGTAGAAGCTTCGAGTCTGTTGTGTTCCATGAGTGCTGCAAGTTACTGGGAATCAAGAAGACCAGGACGACCCCACTAAGGCCGCAGTTAGATGGGATGGTGGAAAAATTCAACTGAACCCTGGGACAAGAATTGGCCAAGTACTGTGTAGAGGGACAAACAGAATGGGACCAGAAATTACCTGCTTTGCTGATGGCATATCAGTCTGCATCTCATGAGTCTACCAGCTACACCCTTGCAAAACTGGTGTTGGGCAACGAGTTATGCTTATCCGTTGACTTGTTAATGGGAAGACCACCTGGTGAAGAGCCGCCTACAGATTGTATTACATAATTAACAAGCAATCACATAAAACATTACAAAGAAAAAGAGTGGAAAAATTAATGCATAACTTACGAAATAACTACACCCACAAACAGCAGGCAAACTGGCAACTCTGACTCTTATCGGTACCGGAGCTACCATACGGGAAAGGCCGAGGAACTTCTCGAGTACCTAACTGGCAAATCCCGCTTCGGAACAATACCCCCTCCCTAGTTTTTTGTCGTCCCGACAAAACTACACAGTAAACACAAACATAATTAATCCTAACGAAGCATCTAACTATACACAAAATAATCCTTCAACTTATCAGGACTTCTGTGCTGCTTCCGATGATGTCCCTGCTCTTCCACACAGTCCACTCCTCCTGGAATGTCTTGGCCCTCTTTCTAATTCACTTCTTCCCATCCTCTTGCACTTCAGCTCTGTGGTCCTCCTCAATATCCTTGGCTGCGGGAGAGCACGATTCCTCGGAGATATCCCAGCTGTACTGTCCTGGCCCATGGCACTGCCACAGACGGTACACTTGTACCACCTTTGGGTGAGACTTCCTGCCTCCCCGAATCCGATACGTTACGTCTGATAGCCGGTCCAACACAGTGTAAGGCCCATCCCATGAGGTCTGTAGCTTCGGTGACTGTCCCTTCTTTCACTAAGGATTATACAGTATAAGCAATCTTGGTCACCATCCTCGAAGCTCACCTCACTTGCCTTGGCATCATACTTGCACTTCATCACCTCTCCTGAAAACTTGAGGGCTCCTCGCTCCTGATGATGTACATCAGCCAGCCTTTCCTGAAGGTGCTTTGCATACCTGGTGGTGTCTGAAGAGCCGTCCTCCCTCCTCCCACCTGGATCGGGGTTGTGCCCTCCTGCCGACAGTGACTGGGCTTTCCCCCAATGGCTTCCACCTGCTGCTGGGGAGCTGGGCGAGCCTCCACAGCCCTTTCCATCCAAGGCAATGAGGTTGAGGGCAGCGTCGGGGCGGTTCCACTTGCAGCTCGTCGTCGGCGCCTCTCCATCGTCGCCGTGACTTCCACCCTGCTTCCCGTCCCGCCCTGCCCTCGTTCGACCATCGACCACCTGCCAGCCGGCCTTGCTGTTTACGATCCTGCCTTCTCCTGTCCTTTACGCCTTCCTCTGGATCTTCATCTTCATCTTCAAGAAGACTAGCTCACGCTAGTCCTCCTCTTCACCCCAGCTTATCTCTGACGGGCTTCCACAATCTGCCCATGTCCACTCCTTCTGAAGGTGAACGAATCAACACACACACACACACACGACTAGAGTAAGTTCAGTCGGTTTTCAGTTCAGTTTGAGTGTAGTGCAGTGCCACTGAAGTTGGTATATTTTCAGTACTTGTGAAAATAGTGAAGTGTTGTCAAGCATTAAATGTAATTACAGTTAGTAACATTTGTATAGCTCCAGTGCTTGTGATAATAGTGAAGTGAAATAGGAAAACATTCAGTGTAATTATTTGGCAAGTAAAGATAGTGAACGTAAGAAGCCAGTGTTTATTTACGACGCCTCAGCTGATCCTGTGTACTGTACACTTAAAGGCTGACCATAGGAAGAGCAACTCACTGGGCAACGTCCTTCCTGTACTGAACTACTGCTGTTGGAACCGGTGGGAGTGTGGGATGGGGACATAACAACACACATACATTCACGGACTACGATTGCGGCACTTACAGAGCTTTTATACATATAATGAATGCTTAAGTTGTTATGTTATGTTATGTGAGTCAAGGTTAACCCACCATGTGCAGGACACTTTTAGCCCTATGTGTCACCCCCGTGCCGGCCAATTTTTTTTTTTTTTGGGGGGGGATTAAAATGATAGATTTTTATGTGAAAAAAACGAATATGACCATAAAAAAAACTCACCGGAGGTTAGAAGTGAGTTTTCTTAGTTCCTTCACCCGCCCGCAGGTGTGTGTGCATGGGGAATCCCCAGCATAGGTGAGAGAAAACCCGTTATCTATGCAAGGTAAACTCAGGTATTCTCGCCAACGTGATTCAGGGAAGGCATAGGCATGTTCTTTACATTTTTCTGTCCACTTCACACACACACACACACACACACACACACACACACAGGCAGTCAAAGGGGGCAGACGTGCGACATCGGCGCTCCGTACCGGACCAACACGGCCAGTGGCATTAACTAAATTAGTATCTTTGAATGAGTCAAGCTCTGTACCAGGTTAGACTAAATGATTTTTCATTATTAAAAGGAAAAAAAAAATAAGTTTAAACAAGACTTGTTCAAACAGAAAAAAAAAAGGACCATGAGGAAATAAAATGCACTGAGTCAGCTGGGTTTGTTTAGACTACAACAACACGGGGAAAGTGTACATACTCTCTAAGTACATACTCTGTTCTTTTAGTACTGCAAAATGAATACATACTTCAGTAAAACAAATTTGGAAAAGAAAAGGGATAAAAGTAAAAAGCAAAATGATGATTTCTACCAAGAACTGGTTGAAGTGGAGACTCACAATAGACTGGTTGAATGTGTACACAAACTAGAAATGGCTTTCAAAAATGAAATTGATGAAATAAAGAAGCAGATGCACTTGCAAAAGGAAGAGATAGAAAAACTAGGAAGGGAGGCCAATAAGAAAGACACAACCATCAGTGAACTAACAGTGGAATTGAGTACGTTTAGGAAGAAAGTGAGTGAAATGGCAAGTACAGTAGTCAATCACGAGAGTGTTATGGAAGAGTTCAAAAATGACACAGAGACAATTAGGCAAGCAAGCAGTCTTATGGACCAGAGCAGTGATATTGAGAAGATAACACAGGTGAATGAAGCTGTGCAAAGCTACAAAAATGATGTAGAAACCACGTATGCTGAAATGGTGAAAGTAAAGAAAGACTTAGAAACAAGGGTGGAGGAAAAAAGCATTAAAAAGGAAGTGAAAAGAATAATCCAAAACAATCCAAAGTTAGTCAGAGATTCAGTAGAGATAAACAAGTCCATAGTAATCACTGGTATAGAAGAGGAAGAAGTAAAAAACAAGATCACAAGAGACAAAAAGGAGATGGCAAATGTAATGAGCTTACTGAAAGAAGTATCAGAGGAAATCTGTAGTAAAGACATAGAGGAACACAAAACGTTAGGGAAATACGAGAAAAGCAAGACAAGACCTCTGAAGGTGACTTTCCAGAGTGTAAACACTGTGGAAGAGATACTAAAAAATGCAAAGAATCTTATGGAAAAAGAGGAATTCCAAAATGTATGGATAAAAAGATGCCTAACACAAGAGGAACTGGAATTACTGAAAGAGAAAAGGGAGGAAGCAAAAACAAAAAATGAGGGAAGATCAGAAGAGGAGAAGAATACATTTTTTTTTACAAAGTAATAGGATTCCAGGTACGAAAGTGGTACACAAACAGGATGGAAGAAAAAGGAGGAAGGTAGTAGAACCATGTCATGACAAATATATAAACAAGATGATGAAGTTGATGTACTCAAATGTGGATGGAATTGTATCTGAATTACTACAGATGAATGATTATGTCAGAGAAAATGATCCACAAATAATATGCCTAACTGAAACAAAATTAACACCAAGGATATCCAATGACACACTAAACTTAGAGGAATACAATATATGGAGAAGAGACAAATTTAAAAAAAGGAGGAGGAATTATATATTAACTAAGAAAAATCTAAAAGTCAAGGAAATAAAACTAGATATACCATCATAAGTAGAACTGATTGCAGTAGAGATAGACACATCTGAATTTGTACATGCCACCCAGATCAAACACATGGGAAAGAGACGAATATGAGTACCTGGCAGAGAGTACAATTCAGAGTATAAGATCATTACTACATAAAATGGAAGAGAAATCGGAAAGAATTATACTAACTGGGGACTTCAATACAAATATAAATTGGAATACTCTAGATATAAATAGCCAAGAAAGCTGTTGGGACCAAAAGCTCCTGGATCTCGTACAAGAGTTTTTCTTAACGCAACATGTGAGGGAAACCACCAGAAAAAGAGGACTTGATGTACCTTCAGTGCTAGATCTAATATTAACTAGGCAAGAAAATGATATTGACAGTTTAATATATCACCCACCACTCATCAAAAGCGATCATGCAGTACTAAATTATAACTTCAGGATAGCATATGACATAGTAAACAGCAATGACAGTTACAAAAAGAGCCTAAACTATAAAAAGGGAAATTATCAAGACCTAAAGACGTATTTCTTAGAAGTTGATTGGGAAAATGAGCTTAGAGGACAAGATTTAAATGCTGTATATAAAAAATTTTGTGAATTTTATGAAATAGGAGTCCAGAAGTACATCCCACAGCACAAAGAAACAGATAAGAAAATACAGAAATGGTTCAATACAGAATGTAAAAAAAAAAAGAAAGAAGAGACTTGTTGTGGAATAGATACAGAGGACACAATAGTGAAAGGGCGTATAATAATTACAAACAGGCAAGAAATGACTATACAAGAATAAGGAGGGAAGCCCAAAAACAGTTTGAGGAGGATATAATAAATAAAAGTAGTGATCAACCAAAGCTGTTTTACAGCTATATCTGAAGCAAAACCAAAGTAAAAGATATAATACAATCCATTACGGACGAGGGAATCACTTATACACAAGAGAAAGATATTTGTGAAGCACTAAATAAGAATTTCCAATTAGTTTTTACAGAAGAAAAAAATTTTGAGAGGGACTATGTGGAACACGCATGTCCACACATACTACCAGATATACAAATAGCAGAAAAAGTAATATAGGAGGAGTTAAGTAGATTAGACAGAGGAAAAGCAAGTGGTCCTGATGAAATTTCATGTTGGGTATTACGAGAATGTGCAAAGGAGTTAAGTAAACCATTATTTTTAATTTTCAAGAAATCCTTGAGTCAAGGTAAACTACCTGATATTTGGAAAAAAGCAAATATTGTCCCCTTATTCAAGAAAGGAAATAGACAAAATCCACTCAACTACCGACCAGTATCACTGATCAGTGTTGTAAGCAAGGTATTAGAAAAACTTATAAGAAAAGCTTGGGTGAATCATCTAGAAGAACACAGTATGATAACAGAAAGACAGTTTGATTTCAGAAAAGGAAAATCATGTGTTACTAATCTGTTGAGCTACTATGACAGAGTAACAAACACAATACAGGAAAGGGAAGGATGGGTGGACAGTATCTATTTAGATTTCAAGAAAGCTTTTGACACAGTACCACACCAAAGACTTTTATGGAAACTGTACCATCAAGGAGGAATTCGAGGCAAACTGTTTTGTTGGATGCAAGACTTTCTCATAAAAAGAGATATGAGGACAGTACTAAGAGGAAACTACTCATCATGGAAAGAAGTGACTAGTGGAGTACCACAGGGTTCAGTGCTGGCACCAATCATGTTTTTAGTGTATATAAATGATATAAACAGTAACACTGGAAATGAGAGCTATCTAAATATGTTTGCAGATGATGCAAAAATACAAAGGAGAATTACTAACACAGACTCTTGTAGGGAGCTACAAGAAGAATTAAATAAACTTCATGAATGGAGTAGTACATGGCAAATGGAATTCAATGTGGACAAGTGTCATGTGATCAAGTTTGGTAAAAGTGGAAAAAGACCTGATTGGGATTATATGTTAGGAAATAAAACCCTATACACATCAGAAAGAGAGAAAGACCTAGGTGTGATTATCAGTAACAGACTATCTCCAGCTGACCACATCAGCGAGAAGGTACGGAACATGTATACACTGCTTGCAAATATGAGAATAGCATTCACATACATAAATGAAGACATGCTAAGAAGGATAATAACATCATTCATTAGACCAACCCTGGAATATGCATCAGTAGTCTGGAGTCCTCATCTCAAAAAGCATATAGACAAGATTGAAAAAGTTCAAAGGGCCGCTACAAGATGGATACCAAGCTTAAGGGACCTAAACTACGAAGAAAGACTAAATAAACTGAATCTACCAACACTACAGGAGAGAAGGAAAAGAGGTGACATGATAATGCTATATAAGTGCATATCAGGAAAGGAGAAAATAGACATAAATGATTACTTAACATATGGAGAAGCATCAGCAAGAGGACACTGCAAAAAACTGCATAAAAAGAGAGGTGATAAAGACGTAAGGAAATTCAGTTTCCCAAACAGAGCAATTGATCAACGGAATGCACTACCGAATGACAATTAGGTAAGAACACACACACACACACAAACTTAGTATTTCATAAAAATGCGTCATTTTTTTTTTTCGCAAATCAGTTACTGCTGTAACACTATACGTATCACTGTGAATGCATTGTCTTACAGTTACGAGAAAATATGCACAACTTGACTTCACAATGTACTGCCCTTTCACTCACAATAAATTATTTACAACATGCCTTCAGTATTACCTTACCTTACCTTAGTGCCAGTCAAAGCGACCATGGAGCGACATTCTTCCCTCCCTTGCGCCACTCTCACAATATCCGCCACACTCCATCTTCCTTCAATATCATCCAGGAGACTGTCCATGTACTTAAGTCTTTGTCTGCCTCTTGCCCTCGTACCCTCCACTCTTCCCAACAGACAGTCACTCTCAAAGCTTTTGTCCCGTATGACATGGCCTAAGAACTTCAGCTGTCTTCTTCTGATACACTTCAGTAAACGTCTCTCAGTACCCGCTCTTCTTAATACATCCTCGTTTGTGACCCGATCTGTCCAAGGAATTCTTAACATTTTTCTTATAAACCACATTTCCACAGCTTCTAGACTCTTTTTCATCTTTTGGGTTATCGTCCATGTTTCGCATCCATAAAGCAATGTTGACCACACGAAACATTTTAAGATCTTCATTCTTATCACCAAACTCATACTCATGCTAGTTAAGAGCCCGTTTAGTTTCCTGAAGGCAGCTTTTGCACTTGCTATTCTCCTTCTTATCTCTTTTTAGCGTTTCGAATCCTCCGAGATCAGAGTTCCTAGATATTTAAAAGTGTCTGTCTGTTTTACTTGTCTTCCCTGTACATTTATGCCCACTCTCAACCGCTCTCTTCTCTTGGTTACTCCCATTGTCTCAGTCTTCTTTTGATTAACCTTCAGGCCTCTCCTCAGACATGATTCATGCAATGCATCTACCAACCTCTGCAACTTTTCTTCCGAATCAGCCACCAAACCTGTGTCATCTGCATATCCAATATTATTTATATTCCGTCCCCCAATACTAATGCCAGCCAGTTCTTCCAAATCTGTCATACACTTTTGTTCATACAGGGAAAATAAATCTGGAGACAGGACACATCCCTGCCTCACTCCTCTCCGTATGTCAACCCAATCTGTCTTCTGGTCTTCTATTCTCATTGCTGCCTTTTGATCCCAGTAAAGATTAGTAATTAATCTGGTGTCTTTTCCATCCACACCAATTTCTTGTAACATATTTATCATTTCCTCATGCCGCACTGTATCAAAAGCTTTTTCAAAATCGATGAAGCACATATAAACATCCTTTTGCATTTCTATCGCTCTTTCTAATATCATTCTCAATGAGAAAATGACATTTATTGTTCCTTTTCCTTTTCTAAACCCAAATTGTTCTTCAGACACATAACTGTCAACCTTTCTATGTATTTTCTATTTCTTATCACTCTTAAAATGATCTTACCTATCTGGCTTATGATACTTATTGTCCTACTGTATGTTGTTCACTCTATTGTTCCTTCTTTCTTAGGTATAGGTATAAACACTGATTCCCTCATCATTTCTGGAATGTAACCCGTATCATGGATGCGGTTGGCCATATCGGTTATCTTTTTCTTGATGTAATCCCCACCTGCCTCCACCATTTCAACTGAAACTTGATCTTCTCCAACAGATTTTCCTTGTCTCATACCTTTGATTGCTTCTTCTATTTCCTCTTGTAAGATGGATGGCCTTCAGTATACATGGACATTATAAGGGTACTTTTGAGCGTCTCACTGTGAATACATCGTGTAACATTTACGAGAACATACGTAAAACTTTACTCCACTATGTTCAGTCCTTACACTTACGAGAAAATATTTACAATATTCCTTCACCGTATGCAATACTTATAACACTTTCTGAGCGTCTTTTTCCGTACTTACAACACTTTTACGTCTTTTTGTCGCTCGTGAATATCACACTACTGTTCTCAATAGTTAGCGAGAGTGTAGTACTCCTCAAAGCATGGGAATATACAGTCCTATGTCACGTTCTGCACACATATACCTTGAATCCTTCCGCTGAGTACGTGACCTTACAGTGCTGTTTGCACACATGTGACGCCTCCACTGGGGATTTTGACGCGTTGCACTTGGAGGGACGATCCTGGGGAAGTGTCTAGCTGTGAGGTAGATAGGTGTGGCGGTGGCGAGCAGCACTCCTATCTTCCCCATATTCCCCCACCATCTCCCGCACCAGCTCACGAATATATCCCTCAAAGGTCTTGATGCCAGTGGTATGTGCGTGAGATAATGAGCGTTGAAGACGGTGATGTCCAGGAGATGAAAGAATAATTTCTTATACCACTTTATCTTGGTCCTGGCACAGTCCATGCTGGAAATCATGGCGTCCGATTGATCCACCTGTCGCATGTTCACATTGTAGGTTAAGACAAATTCTGGTTTTCAAACGTGGCGCCGCCCTTCTGCCCTGTAATCTATACTGTCTGTGCGGTGTACAAGGGAGCGATGAACAGACGAGAAGAGGAAGACTGCGGTTGTGGTGCCATGCTGTTGCGAGGATATTATTCTGCTTGTAAAAAACAACCTCGTTTTACTGAAGCTTCCTCCTCACTTTCACCATGTGCCGACGGTTCTTCTTTACAGTGCTGCACAGACCAGTTTCCTGCAGGTGAAGGTACCTGGCGAGAAGGGGGCTTGTGTACCAATTATCCAGGTAGAGGACGTGCCCACGTTGAAGGTATTCCTCAATCATCGTTTTTACCACAGCCCCTGAGAGTCCCAAGCGTCTATCTTCTGCGATGTCCGTCTGAACACCTGTGTACAGGACTATGTCCTGCACATACCCAGTCTTACAGTCGCACATCACGAAGATTTTGAAGCCAAACCTGTGTATTTTGCTGGGGATATACTGACCGAAAGCGATATTACCTCTCCATAGCACGAGACTCCTCTATGACGAGGTCTTGGTACGGAGAGAAGGAGGTTCGGAATTTCTCTCGAAGATGATAAAAACTAGACGTATCCTCCTCATTCTGCCCGTGTTGTTAGCGTTAGCTGGGTCAAGGGTGTTAAAAAAATGTAGGCAGCTCAGGATGTACTGAAATCTAGTCCTCCCCATCACCTTGCCAAAAAATGGTGTCGCCATTACTGGATCCACAGTCCAGTAAGGAGGCTGATTTTTTTTTCAATATCCATCAAAAGCACAAGTGCTAGGAACACGTACATCTCACTAAATGTCACGTCAGGCTCGAACAATCGGCTGTGTGGTGTCAGTGTCGTTCCCCCACTCTTAAATGCTGCAGAGGCGTTTGTTAGGGCAACAATTTTCAATACAGTGTCAACAGGGAAGTAGTTCCTAAAAAAGTCCAGCCTACTTGAACTATGATTTAGTTCAGGAACAGTACACCCGGCCTCATTCTCGTGGGTGAACGGATGAATGTGGGGGACAAAGTCACTTCCGTCCTTCCACTCCCACGTCGTTTCCTCCTCTTCATCATCATCATCCCCTCCGTCGTCCTCAGGTCGTGGAGAAGCACTGGGAAGTGTGGGGAATGGGGGAAGAGTTTCACGTGAGGTGCTGGCTGTGGGGAAGGCGGGAAGGCTTTGTCGTGAGGTGTTACAGTCGTTCTATTTTATGAAGGCAGTTTGGGTGGGGCGATCTGGGACTTCACACTGTTATCTCTGTTGTCACATCGCCGCCGACACACGTGTATTTATTTGTGCTCACCTCTCTCTCTCTCACTCTCCTATTTTAAGCTAGTAACTACTTATAAATGAATTTTAAACACTCTGTATAGATGTAATGCAATGAAAAAGCTATAGTATAGTATAAATCTCATAAGACTTGTCAGTGTTGCTTTTGCGACGTTGTCAGGTGATGACACGAGGGACAGCCCTGCATGAGCGGGTCATACTCGGTCAGTCTCCCGCCATGGATGCCATAAAAAAAAAAAAACGCACCTATAGACTTTTACCTCAGGGGTGGTGTGGAAAAAAAGTCGAAAACATGAGAAAAAATAAAGAAAGTACAATTAGTAGTAGTTAATATAAATATGAGAGAGAGAGAGAGAGAGAGAGAAAGAGAGAGCAAGCACGTGTGTGGCGATGATGTGGCAACAGAGCTAACAGAGTGAGGTCCCAAAGTGCCACATCCAAACTGCCTTCATAAAATAGAATGACTGTAGGCTGTGCTGGGTCACGTGGGGGTGAGGGAGAGCGTGGGTAAGATGACTCACTCTCCCCCAACAATGGAACTACCTTCCTCCTCGCCTTCCTCCTCATCGTCATGACGTGCAAGATGACAATGTGCAGGTGGCCTCCTTCCATGTGTTGCCCCAGCATACCCCACATACCTTGATTTTCGTGATGAGGGAATTTCGTTATCACTACTACTTTCCTCCTCAGGCTGGACGTAGTCTTTATCCTGCACGTTGTCATCCTTCACATCACTTTCCCCAGTGTAAGGGACCTTCAGGAGCTCCTGAATCTCCTCGTCTGAGAGGCCGTGGGGAGACATAACTGCACTGTATGACAGACACAAGCAGAGTGAGGCTGAGCGAGCATGAGGCGGGTGTGGGAGTGTGTGGGTGTATGGGCCTGGCCGCCTGGGGGCAGATAGAGGAAGGGTTGCTGTACAAGCACACCATATTTTGCGTGTGTAGCTTGAAAAATGCTGTCACAATGAATTTTGAAATTTAAGCTGTTTAAAAATGGCACTGGCACTGGCCGTGGTATTATGTCAGACCGTTTTAAAACATCACTGGCACACGGCAGGTTAATACCGCTACAATTCAGCTTCAACCGCTAGGATTTAGCAATTATGTTTGGTGGTTCGGTTAGAAATAGATTTGGTTAAGCTAAATTAGATTATGTTGCAGCTGCCATAATCGTAGTCCATGAGTGTAGGTTATGGCTGCCGTAATCTTAGTCCATGAGTGTACTGTATATTTACAACTACCATAATCCTAGCCACAGCCTAATTATAATATTGACAATGTAATTACATTGATACTGACCCTGTGAAGGTGTCTTAACATCAAACAATATTCTTCTTGTAATAATACCAAACGAAGTATCATTCACAAGGATACTCATACCAGCCAGTAGACTAAAAACACGATTTTTAACAATGGACTGTTCATTAATGTATCACATATAGTATAAACAGTCTTAACAAACAGCGCAAATGATTAAATGGATCAAAAGAACAATTAACATAGGAACTGATTGACTGATTATAATAAAAAACCTGGCAGTGCAACTGCCAGGGTCATATGCCGCTGAACAACAAGGTAAAGGACGCTGGAAATAAAAAGTGCTTATTCAAAATGAAGTTAACTTACTATTAGAAACAGAATGCCGAAAATAACAAAACAATAGTTTATGAAATACCAATTACTTATAAAAGTGAAAGGAAGTCCACCTCCTGAAGAAAACTAAAAACATCAGTAAAATTGCCGAAAGCTCCACCAAGCATCAAGGACAGACAGTAGACACCATCTGCCCCCTTATGCCTACGAAGGAATCTCTGATGTAGGTCCCCCAGACTTGGACACTTGACCAGCAAGTGTCGGACAGTAAGGGGAACAAGGCAATTAATATGCAGTATAGTGCCACAGGGGGCGACCTAACACCCCCAGAAGGAGCCTACAGAGGAGCAACGACAGCACGCCAGGACTCAGGGCGACAACGACATAAGGCCACCCGGGCTGCATGCGCCCATGACCTGGAGCTCGCCCGCCGCCACCATAGCAGAATACAAGCCTACCTTCCAGGTGAGCCTTCCCCAGCCAACATCAGGGTGGAGCAGCACCCCTGAGACGGCCTGTAGCCGCTCAACCCTCCTGAAGAAGATGGCCTATGGCCACTCTAAGGGAAATCAGGAGATGGCCTGTAGCTGCTTTGAAGGTGCCCCTGAGTCGGCTCGTAGCTGCTCCCTTCCTCAGGCCATGGCCAGTAGCTAGGCCTTAGCGATGGCCTGTAGCCACGCCCCTAGAAGGCCACGGCCAGTAGCTGGGCCCTACGGGAGGAGACGGCCTGTAGCCGCTCCTGTTCACCTACCTATGACTCAGAGGGAGTCCCCAGCCTGGAGGAGTACTGGAGAGGCCCCGTGACTTCCCCTGGCCTTTTCTCCCTGCAGCCAGATCTGGAGAGGACTCCAAACCGCCATAGCCCCTTCCTGACGGCGCCACCGAGCACCAGGGACCGCAGCCCTTGGGATCCCCAGACTGCCTCCAGGACCCCCAGGCGGGACCTCCCAACACCCAGACGCTGGAGATCTTCATCCTCCATCAGGCGCCTGAGCGAGAAGTTCAGGCAGTTATTTGGTCCCAGCCCTGAGGGCCATACTCCCACCCCAAGCCCCGAAAGTACGGGGCCCTTTGCCACCCGCAGCCCTGGACGAGAGAGGACGCCCCCATGTGTGATCCTGTGGCCCCTGAACACAGAGGCCTGCCCCCAGGACCCCCAGGCAGGACCTCCCTACACCCAGATGCCGGAGATCTTTGTCCTCCGTCAGGCGCCTGGGAGAGAAGTTCAGGCAGTTAATCGGTCCCAGCCCTGAGGGCCGTACTCCCGCCCCAAGCCCCGAAAGCATGGGGCCCTTAACCACCCGCAGCCCTGGACGAGAGAGGACGTCCCTATGTATGATCCCCTGGCCCCTGAACACAGAGGTCCCCGGGAGAACCCAGCCCCGTCAGTAGTGAGGCTGGGTCACTTCCGCCACCCTTGTACCTGACCGCCACGACGTCCAGACCCGAAAGGAGTGACAGTGAAAGCAGTGTCTGTGACTTGGTGACGTGAAGGCAGAGCAGTGAATTAACCATATAAAGGAAGTCAGTGAGAGAAGCACCAGTGACAATATAAAAGTGGTGGAGTGAACAAAAGTGACAGTGAAACCGTGAACACTGCCAAGCAGTGAAATACGGGTCTATTACAGTGAATACACTACCATCTGATAATGCCGCATCGTACTAAAATCATACACAGACCCCAGTGTTAAAGTAATAATTGCTAACAGTGAAATAGTACCACCTACTCCACAAATATATAAAACTTGGACTTCCTGCAATAATAGTACAGTATATAAACCTCTGCCCTAAGTGCTCTTCACCTTGCCCGACCTCGACCTGGGTAGTATCCTGTGCGATACTGATAACCCAGATCTAGGCCTAAGAATTATAATTGTCCAGTGAATCTGTATTCGTGACATCTACCCGTTCCACTGTAGAATTTAGTAATACACGTGGAAGGTTGTTGCCTTGAGTTTTTGTGTCCTGCCTATCTCCTGTTTGTCTAAGCTCCGGTCTGGAAAGAGAACCCAGCTACACACTAGGCGTTCGAGGGACGGGAAGCCGACCCTAAAACACCTAGCATTACAGCAATCATCACAGTACGGTTGAGTCCCACCACTCAAGAACCCATGTGTAAGCCGAGAGTACCCAATGTGAAGCCTGGTAAGAGCCTCCTCCAATCGCAGAGGCAGGAAGGGGAGAACCTTCGGCACAGCCACTCTCTGAAAAATTTCTTTTAGCTTGTTATGAGCAACACCATCCCACTGTCTCTGCCAGCACACACGAATCGCATACCGCAGGTAAGGTGTCACATTGGAAGGGGGAACTGGGTAATCAGTAGGTAGCCATCGAGAAGATGCAGCTTTAGCTAAAGTTTCTGCCCTTTCATTGCTCACCATACCAACATGCTCCGGAACCCAACAGAAATCCACACGACGGCCACGACAGCCAGGAAGAAAAAGCCTCTAAAACTGATGAAACCAGAGAATAGGATGCATTAAAAGACTCCAGTGCAGACAGGGCACTATGGGAGTCACTAAAAATCACAAAAACCGATTGGGGAAGAGTAAAAATGATTTGGAGAGCAAATAAAATCGCAATCTGTTCTGCTGTATACAATGAAGCAACACCAGGAACGCTCCCCCCCTACTGAAGCAAAGGAAAACAACACCAAAGCCCATTGCAATATCGGTCTTAGATCCATCAATATAGACAGGGACAGAACTCTCATGAATGGAGGCTTGTTCTAAAAAGAGAGGGACACCCACGAGGGAAGTATGCCCTTTTTTGTTCAACAACAGACCTACAGAACGTCACACAAGGGAGTAGCCAGAAACCCATGCTCGGGATCCGATGTAGATAAACTGCCAGTCTTGGAACAGAGAGGGCTAACATAACTGACCAGACCCTGTAACCAAAGGGCTTCAGGAAACTAGGACGGGAGTCATAAACAAATGATGGGGAATCCTGGGAGACCATGGAACAAGAAACAGAGTCAGGAAGGCGATGATGATGATACCAAAACCTCATCATGAATGACTGGTGACACAAAGCCAAAGGGAGGGCATCAACATCCACCAACAAACTCGAAATCGGGGATGACCTGAATTCTCCAGTTGCCAAGCGTACACCAGCATGATGCACAGAATCTAATATCCGGAGTCAGGCATCTGTTGCAGAGGAGTAGACCTCACACCCATATTCAGGTTTAAAAAGGATAAGAGATCTATGCAAAGAAGTATATCCCAAAATCCTCAGAAGACTCAGAGCTTTAATACAAGTTGCCTTCACAGAACGAATATGAGGAACCCAGGTTAGTCATCTATCAAACAGAAGACCAAAAACCGAGTCTCTTCCACACACGATATCCTCCGATCATAAAGATACAAATCAGGGTCTGGATGAACCCCCAAATTTGACAAAAATGCATTACCACTGTCTTTTGCAAAGAAAAACGGAAGCTGCGAGACTCAAGCCCACTCAGAAATTCTATTAACAGCCAGCTGTAACTTCCTTTCTATCAGAGACATTCTATATGCAGTTAAGGAAATTGAGAGGTCATCTACATATAATGAACCTCACACACCATGAGGAAGTACACTGATTACCCTGTTGATGGCCACAGCAAAGAGGGTAACACTAAGGATACTCCCCTGTGGTACCCCAACTTCAAGTGCTTGGGCATTGGAAAGAACTCCTCCCACTCGGACTCTTAAAAAACGGTTAGATACAAAATGTTGAATAAACATACGCAAGCACCTTCAAAGACCAAACTTGTGAGGTGAAAGTAAAATGCCATGACACCAGGCAGTGTTGTATGCCTTCTCCTATTTGAAGACCGTGACCTGGTGTTGGTTAGTTGAGAAAGGCTCACAGACTGAAGATTCCAAGGATAGTAGGGCATCAGTGGTAGATTGCATTTTACGAAAACCATACTGGACTGGTGATAAGTAATTGCCCCTTTCCAAATACCACATGAGCCAGCCATTAACCATCTTCTCCAACACCTTGCAAACACAAGAGGTCAGAGAGATGGGACGATAGATTGTTGCCTGTAGATCCTCCTTTCCGGGCTTTGGGATGGGGATTACCACAGCACCTCCCCAAGAAAACGGAAACTCACCAGTACACCAGTTCTGCTATACAACTCCAGCAAAACGGAAATGAATTCATCAGACATATGACGTAGAAAGGTGTATGAAATATCGTCACAGCCTGGAGACGAATCATGACACTGTGACAAAGCAACTCGCAGCTCAAAAATAGAAAAGGGGACATTGTAAGACTCTCCCACAGAAGATGTGAAGCTGAGGCTACAGGATTCCAAGTGCCAAAGGCGATTCAGTGTTCTTTTTAGAAACACCACCAAAGTGCTTGACAAACGCTTCAGCAACAGCAAAGGGATCAGTCCCAGTCCCATCCACATCAGATCAGATGATACAGGAGGGGAAGGAATAGGAAACTTGCCAAAAATCTTTCTGAACTGGTTCAACACTTGAGTGAAAGAAGTCCTCGAGTAAAGGGAGGAAATGTACTCCTGCCATGAAGCACGTCTGGCCTTCTTCAATACGCGACATGCATGAGCATGCTCTCTCCAAAAAGCCACCTAATATTGAGTGACCGTACGATGGTGGTGAAGCTGAGAGAAGGGGATCCATTTGGCCCTCACTGCAGAGGTGCATTCAGGGGTCTACCAGGGAACCGGATGTTTAGGAAATCGACCAGAAGTCTTGGGAATAGATAAAAGGGCTGCAGAGTGCATTACCTCAGTGATATATGCCACCGCCTCATCGGCACTACCAAAATCGTCCACAGTGCGGTCAGTGGAACATAACTCTCTAAAGAGTGACCAATTCACCTTGTCCAGGCGCCAGTGAGGAAGACAACATTGTGGCTCACACTCAGCAGAGGTTAAAAAAATCGGGAAGTGGTCACTGCCATGCAAATCTGGCAACAAACCCCATTTAAAATCCAAAATAGCAGTACCTGAACACAGAGACAAATCAATGGCCATAAAATCACCAGTCTGACTATGAAAATGTGTCATCTCACCTGAATTCAACATCCCCAACTCCTCATCCTCCACCAAAAGAACCAACATAGCACCTCTAGGGTTGGTTATACTGTCACCCCACAGTGGGTGATGGCCATTCACATCATCCAGTAAAAGAAAGGGAAATGGAAGGTCACGAATAAGCCGGGCAAGACTTACCCTCTCAACAGAAGCACTTGGAAGGAGATAAAGACTACACACCATATATTGGTGGCAAAGGAAAATCAGAATATCAACAGCCTGCAGTGGAGTTGAAAGATTCAGAACAAGTGAGTGGGACATCACAGTGAACTAGGACTTCAGTACCACCGTGATGTCCTTGACCAGTTAGAGGATCAGAATAAAATGCATGATAACCAGGAGAGCTGGAAGGAACAGCATCACCCACCATGGTGTCCTGGATGCTCATGCACAAAGGAGTAAACTGAGAAACAAGATGGCATAGTTGCTCATAGTTAGCACAGAAACCCCAACAATTCCATTGAATGATAGAACCCATAGTGGAGTGATGATGATTAAGTGCGGGACTGTACACCTGACAAGTGAGCGGGTTTGGACTGATGCTCATGAAAGCCCTTTGGAAGAGCCTGCCCAGCACCAGAAACCCCCACCCTCTGTCTAACCACAGTGTTCACACTCTGGAAGGTTCCTTGCAGAGGCCTTGACTTATTTCTCTCATATTTCCCTAGACTCTTGTGTTCCTCTGTGTTAATTACAGATTTACTGTGATACTTCCTTCAGTATGCTCATTATACTTGCCATATCCTGTTTGTCTCTCGAAATATTTTTTTTTTTATTTCTTCCTCATCTATACCACTGATTACTAGATTTGTTGATATCTGCTGAATCTTTGGCCAATATGGGATTGTTCTGGATTATTTGTTTCAAATTTTTTTTCTTTTATTCTTGTTTCTAACTCTTTCTCTACTTTCACCATTTCAGTATATGTAGCTTTCACATCGTTTTTGTAACTTTGCATCGCTTTATTCACCTGGGTTATCTTCTCTCCAGTATCACTACTCTATCAGACTGCTTGCTTGCCTAATTGTCTTTGTGTCATTTTTGAACTTCTCCATAATACTCTCACAGTTGACAACTGTGCATGCCATTTGACTAATCTTCCTTCTAAGTGAACCCACCTCAGCTGACGGCTCATCTATTGTTGTGTCTTTTTTGTTTACTTCCATTACTAATTTTTCATTTTCCTTCTTCTGCATGTGGAATTGCTTCTTAATTTCTTCCATTTCACTCTGAAATGCCTACTTTAATCTGTACACTAGTTTGTTGTATGTTTCCATTTCAACCAGTTCCTTGTAGAAAGTATCATGCTGTTTTCTACCTTTATCCCTTTTCTTAACTCCTTCCATATTCGCCTTACTAAAGATGGTGGTCATCTTGTGGTACTGAGAGAAGAAAATTCTGCTTACAAGTACGCATCCCTTGGTACACACAGACGAAACAGCTGATGAACTTGATCAGCGCATTCCTGCACTAATTGGCTGTATTCTGTTATTTGGACAACACTTTTGCTTAAACTTCCTCTTTCGTATTAGAACACCATTTACTTTAACCTAGTACAGAGCTTGACTCATAAAAAACTATTTAGTTATGGCCAGTTGTGGCCAAGGGTGGACAGCGCGGAGCTAGGTGGTATATGTGTTGCTTCTCTGACACCTCAATTGTGTGTGTGTGTGTGTGTGTGTGTGTGTGTGTGTGTGTTCTAGCACACAGGGAGATTCTTCGTCTTACTCCCTGCACTACCCTTACCACCTTTAATTCTTCTGTATACAGTAGCATTCCATCACTCACTCTCCCTCTCGCTCCTGGCATCAAATGAAATATTCGCTCGGCTCAGTCAGTGTGCCTGTGTGTGAAGGGTTCAAATCGAGGAGCCAAGTCTGCGCTTTATGTCAGATCGCTGTCTGACTACATATTATAAGGGAAATTATGCATTATTTATGTTCATATTTCATACATACAAGCTATCAGAATCAAACTAAGTCTTGAGCTTAAAGACTATATGGGACAAATGCATAGCAGGCAACTGTGGCGACGACGACTGTGACCCTGCTACAGTCACAGGTTGACTAGAGGAGGGTGGTTCACAACACTTGGCCTCAGTGTAAATAACAGCCTAGTAATGTAACTGTTCCCATTTAGTGTGTAATACCTTCGGGCCCCTCGCCTTTGCTCCTGCGGAGGGCTCTCACATTTATGTGCTGTTTTAGTGTCACTTGGATTTTTTGCAGCTAACCAACTGATCGTGTTATTTGCAGCTTCGGGAATGGAACCCAAGTTGTCCGAACGCAAGTCTGAAGTACACACACAGACACGCGACTACTGCTACACTTCATTTTAGGTCTACCTCTGGGGAAAAAATTCTACGGAGATCCTATGTCGGGCTTCGGGAGCAGCGCTTTTTTTGGTCAACATGTGATCGCTTATTAAATATAGTAAAAGTTTTTCAATCGTGACGGGACCAAGTTTTTTCACATCAGCGTTTTTTTTTTTTGCGATTTTTGTGCCAATTTTCATGTGATTTGAATGTGTAGTTTCGGCTGCCCAAAATACACAGACACACGGCTAGTTCTGTAGTATATTATATATTAGAAGCAAAGTAAGGTTGTTGGTTAAAGTTGTAACTGACTTTGATTTAAACCCTCACAAACTGAGATCTCCCTCCATGGTCCTTAACACAGAAGAACATTGAACTTGTCATCGTAATGAAAGACTTATGAAGTTATCTAGCAGCAATCTCCGACAATGACTTGTCAGCAGCGCTCTTGGCGGTATCAGAGCAGCAGCGATAAGGCAGGTGATAAGGGCGAGGGTAGAGAGTGTTGTGGTGGGTGGTTGAAGTGTGCTGTGTGGTGGCGAAGGTGGTGGTGGTGTGTGCAATGGTGAGTTGTTAGCGATTCAAGCATTATGATGGCACTCCTATATTGGAATCGTTCAGATTATAATCATCGGTGAAATTTGTCATCGCTACAGCCAAAACTACTACAACTAAGAATTTAATATTAGTTTGAGACAAGGACTGAAGCAGTGCATTATCAGTTTTTCTTTCTTTCTTTCTTTCTTTCTTCTTTCTTGTCATACGTCCACTGGAGTGGCCATTGTACTGGAAAGTGTGGACTTTTGAAAATAACCTTGCAATAACTTTTCTAAAGTAGCACAAGGCAGAGCTCTGAATCTGCACAGACTGCTGAAATCATTGAGCATCTGTAAGTAACGAAACTCTTTCATAAAAATTCCGATTGTCGTTTGGCCGCAAAACTGGGTTAAGTTGATTTTTTCTGAAGAACAGTTTGAAAATTTAAATCTCAAACCTCAGGGCAACAGTGTGAGGTTTTCACGTATACTTATAGGCAGAAAACCTGAAAAGTGAATGAAATGTAAGAAAATGTTAAGAGGTAAGGAGAGTAAGACAGCGAAGTTAGTCGAGGAGAGAAAGATAAAAGTGGTAGATTGTTAGTGGAGAAGGGAGTAAAGGTGAACAGATGGAAAGAACACTTTCAAGAACTGTTAAACATAGAGAATGTAAGTGATGCGAGGCTGGGGAATGACTGGGAGGAGGAGGGAGGTGAGAAGAGAGGAAGAAATCAGTAGAATGGAAGTAGTGGAAGCAATGAAGCAAGTCAAAATGGGGAAAGCCCCAGGAATTGATGAAGTGAGTGGTGAAATGCTGAAGCATGGGGGAGAGACAGTAGTAGAATGGACATGGAAGATGTCCAGATCGACCTGGGAGGAAGGTCGAGTCCCGGAGGACTGGAAGTCAGGTATAATTATTCCCCTGTACGAAGGAAAAGGGAAAATGAAGTGTGTGGTAATCATAGGAGCATTCCTTTTCCTAGTGTAATAGGAAAAGTGTATGTAGGATGCTTACTGACAGGGTCAGGGATAACAGAGGAAATAATTGGTGAAGAACAGGGAGGTTTAAGGAAGGGAAGAGGTTGCATAGATCAGATATTCATTCTTAGGACTTTAGTGGGAAAGTTTCTAGAGAAGGGAAAGAAGTTGTATGTGGTCTTCAAGGATTTGGAGAAAGCACATGACAGGGTGGACAGACAAGGATTGTGAAAAGTATTAAGAATAGATGGAGTAGATGGGAAGTTGTTGAATGCTGTGAAGAGTATGTATGAGGGGGCTAAGGCTGCAGTACGTGTGGATAGTGAATTGAGTGAAATTTTCTATCTGAAGGTTGGATTGAAACAGGGATGTATCATGTCTCCATGGTTGTTCAATCTGTATATGGATGGAGTTATAAAACAGATTCATTGTAGGGCAGTGGATATAGGAGTGGCTAAAATGAGAGGGGGCAACGTTTGGAAACTCCCTGTACTAGTGTATGCAAATGATACTGTATTGCTACGTGGAGACGAAGGGGAAAACGCTTGGTGAATGAGTTTGGAAGAGTGTGTAAGAAACGGAGTCTAAAGGTAACTGTAGGGAAGAGTAAAGTTATGGTCTTCGAGACAAGTGAAGTCACTAGATGTACATTGATGTTGGATGATGAAATGGAAAATGTAAGTACATAAGTACTGGGTAGTGCGGCGAGTAAGAATGGAAGTTTGGAGGGTGATGTGCTTGAAAGGGTTCTGCAAGGAAGAATGTTGCCGGTTCTTTGAAAGCAGTAATAGGAAATAAGGAAGTGAGCATGGAAGTAAAAAAGCAGCTGCTGGACAGTATTGTGATACCAACTGTAACGTATGGAAGTGAGATTGGACCTTGTTGGAAGGACAGAAATCAAGAGTGAGAGCAGAGGGTATGAGTTATTTGAGTGGAGTATGTGGATTTACATGGAGAGACAGACTGACAAATAAGGAAGCGAAGGAGTGTTGTAGTGTGGATGTGGATGTGATAGAAAGCATTAGGAGAAATACACTGAGGAGGTTTGGCCATGTGGAGAGGATGGAGAGAGAGACTAACAAGGAGAGTGTATGAGAGTGAGGTGGAAGGCAGGAGAGGGAGGGGGAGGCCAAGGATGAGACGAAGGCATGGAGTGGAGAGGTATCTAAGAGAGAAGTTTGTGAGCTGGGAGCAGGGCAGTGAAATGGCAGGGGACCGGGTGACATGGAGGCGATTTGTTTGTGGCCATCCCTTAAGGGATTAACCCCTAACCGCCGGCTGACGTGTGTAGCAGTCACGATTTTGGGCACGGAACAACGCCGGTTGATGTGTATAGCCACAGGCATCTTCCCTCTACCCTTTGAATTTTAACTTATCCTTACTCATTGACGGGACCACCTAGAGATGTGGGGACACTTTCATTTGAAAGAAGAGTTGGTGATTCTTATGTATCTTTAATTTTTTCTCTAGCTGTTATAGTTTGGCAGATATATGGGTTTAAAATAGGGTATTTTTTTCCGTCACCTAGGGAGGAACGTGCAACATCGGAAAACCCCCGGCATGTAGGGTTAAGGTGTCTGGCAAGATAGACAGACAGACAGCTGTAATATGGTGGCAACGTTTGCCAACGTGGAGATGGCTCTATGTATCTACCTGTCAATGTTTGTGA
This sequence comes from Coenobita brevimanus, assembly GCF_032717465.1. Classification (NCBI taxonomy): domain Eukaryota; kingdom Metazoa; phylum Arthropoda; class Malacostraca; order Decapoda; family Coenobitidae; genus Coenobita; species Coenobita brevimanus. The sequence continues at coordinate 24,185,326 of NC_137024.1, read as the reverse complement.
TGAACTGCACTGGCGAAAGATCATTCTCAAAACTGAAAAGGATGAAGAACGCTCTGCATAGTACCATCGGCCATACTGAGTGCTGAACATGAACTATTCAGTAGAGTCAGCACACAAGAAGTACTCGAGGATTTTGCGCGATTCAAAGCCAGAAGAAAATTTAAAGTTCTCAATGTCTCGCAACTTTAGAGTGTGCAATTCTTTAATCAATTTTGTGTTTCTTTCTCTATGCCATTAATTTATCTCAAAGCAGTGTAATAAACTAATATTTATCAAAAGAGTGTTTTCAGAAACGAATATTTTGTCACTAATAAACTGTTGTTTTGCTTCTGCCAAGCATAGATGGATGCATTTATATGTGGATAATTGTATTAGTATTGTTACGGAACAGAGAAAGATGACGTACACTTTAAGTGAGAATGCTAAAAATCACTACTGTCCCGTAAAGTTCCAGGTTCAAAACAAAAGAGTTAGGTAAAATTACAAGTTAAAGTTTAATGCTCAAACTAACAACAAAACATTCAGGACTCATAAGGATAATGTAATGGCAAAAACAGGTTAAATATATGGTTAACTGCAATAGCCTCTATTAACACGAAATTAGCAAGAATAAATTTATCTAAGTCAGCCCTGATAAAATGAGATACCAGATAATACTCAGTGAATGCAAGATAAATTATTACAGATACAAAATAATATTAAAACTGATGGACATAAAGATGCCTACATGAATTACAAAAACTTCACTAGGCCTACAAATGAAACTTATGCTATACAGTACAAGAAAAAATACAACAGTTATACTCAAATTACACACAGCTGCTAGATGTTTGCAGATTTCTTGAGCACTTACAATAATAATAACTGTACAGGGGAGGACAGAGATGTGAACAAAATGAGGAGCATATCTAAGTAGCAATGATGCAGAGACTGAGCTCATTATATAGGGGCTGGCAGAGCTTGATACAACTTGTAAGAGGGACGCGCAAATGAAGCCATGGGGACAGAGAGCTGAAAATCCCGCAAAGTATAACAGAGAGAACGACTTACTCTACTATAACGGTAGAAGGGGGGGGACTGAGGCAGAACACGCTCGTGATCAAACATGCAGCAACTGTGCGTTAAAATTACACAAAGGATGATGAAATCATAGGCTATGTAACACCTCCCCACAAAGAAAAAAGAAATTTACAAAGGAAATTTCTTATTACTCTAAAACAATCTGTCTAAAGTCTAGATAAGCAATCTGCAATAACATTTTCTTTCCCCTTGACATGTTGTATGTCTAATGAATACTCCTGAAGAAGTAGACTCCATCTTGTCAATCTCTGATTTTTATCTTTAAACTTACTAAGGAATTTCAGTGGGTTATGATCGGTATAAATGACTATGGGGTCAAAACCAGAACACAAATAAAATGAAAAATGCTGTAAACCCAAAATCAAGGCCAAAAGCTCTTTCTCAATAGTTGAGTAGTTCTTTTGAGGTGGAGTGAACTTCTTACTGTAATAAGATACAGGGTGTTCAATACCCTGATCATCCTCTTGCAGCAAAACAGCCCCAGCTCCTGTATCACTTGCATCAACAGCCATCTTAAAAGGCTTAGCAAAATTTGGAGTAGCGAGCACTGGCTGACTTAATAGAATAGCTTTAAGTTTGTTGAAAGAGGATTCACAGTTATCGGTCCAGACAAATTCAACTCCCTTTTTCAGTAGGTCTGTAAGTGGTGATATAAGAATAGAAAAGTTAAGAACAAATCTCCTGTAATAACCTACCATTCCCAAAAATCTTTGTAGCTCTTTCCTACTTTTAGGTCTGGGAAGATCACTTATAACCTGAACCTTAGCTCCTGGTGGTGCAACATGTCCATCACCAATTACATACCCAAGGTACTGAACTTTAGCTTGACCAAACTCACATTTTGATAAATTAGCTACAAGATTAGCATGAACTAAACGGTCAAGAAATTTACTGACATGGCATAGGTGATCTTTCCAGTTGTCACTGAAGATTAATACATCATCAATATAAACAACACACCCTGCCAAACCCTCTGTTACAACATTCAAGAGCTTCTGAAATGTGGCTGGTGCATTCTTCATACCATATGGCATTACAGAACATGCAAAAGCCTTTCCTAGTGTTACAAAACATGAGATCTCCCTAGCACGTTCAGTCATAGGTACTTGCCAGTATCCCTTTAACAAATCAAACTTACTTATGTACCTAGCCTTTCCGATCTTGTCTATGCAATCTTCCACACGAGGGAGAGGGTAAGTGTCTGTTTTGGTTATCTGATTAACACGTCTGTAGTCGATGCAAAGCCTCTGTGACCCACCTGGCTTAGGGACTAGAGTGACAGGAGAACTCCACTCGCTCTGACAGGGCTCAATCATCTTGTGGTCCAACAGGTAGCCAAGCTCCTTCTGGATGAGAGGAACTTTCACTGGGTTCACACGGTAAGGAGGCAATTTAATTGGCTTTGCGTCTTCAACATCGACATCATGCATCAACACAGTGGTTCTTCCTGGAGTGGCACGGAACACTTGCAGGTACTCCTGCAGTAATGCCGAAAACTCCTGCCTTTCCTTGGGTGGTAGATGAGAAAGCTTAGTCTGGAGATCATTCATGATATCAGGATTCTTCCCCAAACTATCACTCAGGCTCATACTGCATGGGAGAGCTTCACTTGCAGACTCGGGTGGAACAGCTACAGTGCAGACTGGATTATTTTCGTCCCGCCTGTGATATAACTTTAGCATGTTGATGTGACATAGTTGCTTGCTCTTTCTACGATCTGGCGTGGCGATGACATAGTTGACATCACTGAGTTTCTTCTCCACGAAATAAGGGCCACTAAACTTGGCTTGAAGAGGTTGCCCATGAACTGGTAGCAGAATCAAAACCTGATCTCCTGGCTGAAAGTGGCGTAACCTGGACTTCTTATCATACCAAGTCTTCATCTTCTCCTGAGCAGCTCCTAAATTCTCTCTCGCCAGCTGTAAAGCAGTGGACAGCCGTTCTTTGAACTTCATCACATACTCCAGCAGGTTGACGTCATCTTCCTCCGACAGCCAGCATTCCTTGAGTAACTTAAGGGGTCCTCTTACTTCATGGCCAAACAGTAGTTCAAAAGGTGAGAAGCCCAGTGATTCATTTGGAGATTCTCTTGCAGCAAACACAACGAATGGAAGACCTTTATCCCAGTCTTTCTGATGTTCCAAACAGTATTTCTTGAGCATCGATTTGAGTGTTTGATGATATCTCTCCAACGCTCCTTGGGTCTGGGGATGGTAAGCTGAAGACGTGATCTGGGTGATGCCCAACACTTTCAGAGACTGTTTGAAAACGTTTGACATGAAATTACTTCCCCGGTCTGACTGTACCTCCTTGGGCAGACCAAACTTTGTGAAGAACCCTAGCATTTCCTTAACCACGTTCTTTGCTGAGATGTTTCTAAGTGGAATGGCTTCAGGATAACGAGTAGCCATATCAATCATGGTCAACACATAAGAAAATCCTGAAGAAGTCTTAGGAAGAGGGCCCACAATATCCACCAACACACGGGTGAAAGGCGCCTCAAAAGGAGGAATGGGAACTAGAGGTGCAACCTTTTCGGTCTGATTACACTTCCCCACAACTTGACAGGTGTGACAAGACTTACAATACCAGGAAACATCCCTGAAGATACCTGGCCAGTAGAAGTGTTTCAAAATGCGTGCCACAGTCTTCCTCACTCCAAGGTGTCCTGCCAAACTGGAATCATGAGCAACTCGAATGATATCCTGCCTACAAACACGAGGGATGACAACTTGATGTACAACCTCCCATTCACAGTCGGCTGATGCTGTTGGGGGTCTCCACTTCCTCATAAGTACTCCTGACTTTACATAATAACAAGTAGAAGCACCGGCTGACTCTTCTTCACTGTAAGCAGAGTTAGCTAGACCTTTCAACTCAGGGTCAGCAACCTGCAACTCAACCAACTCTTGACGAGACAAATTATCAACACTACGGGGTACTGCCTCATCTGGTGAGTGGTCCAAATTAGCAAGAAAAGTGTCAGCTAGGATAACATCATCATCATCATTATCCTCTAAATCACCAGTAACTTTAGACTTAGCCCTAGTGACAGCACATGCAGGGAACACATCAGGGACATCACAATCCTGGGACACAGCCACTGGCTCACTAGACAACTGAGGAGCTGGACACACTTGACTTCCACCAATATCATTTCCAAGTAAGAAAGTTACACCTGACATTGGGAGTGTCTCAACCAACCCAACCATAACGGAACCATTAACAAAACCAGACTCTAAATTCACTCTGCACAGAGGGACAGAGAAGTAATTATTCCCTACACCTTGTAAGATTACAGTTTCATCAGAGGAATTAACATTAGAGCCTAGAACACTGGTCAGCATAAGGGATTGGCAAGCACCTGTATCACGATATATTTTAACTGATTTCCTGTCATTACTGTCCAGAGGACTGACAAAACCATCAGACAGGAAATTAGCACATGAACTCTTGAGAGTGTCACCCACGTTACTGCTCAAAAGAGGAGCTCCATCATGAGAATTTAAGTTACCCCTCAAAGCAGGTTCAGTTAACTCGGTTAAAGAATTCTGGGAACTCTCAAGAGTGGACACTAGACCAATTGACTGAATATTTAAAGACTCCTTTTTGTTCACATCACGCTGTCTCCTGAAACATCTCTCCGTAGTATGACCAAGCTTACTACAATAAGTACATTTACTTTTCTGAAATCTAGAGGTGAAGCTGGTATTTACTTCCTGAGAAACATCATCCTTATTCTCTTTCCTGTTACCTGTACTCTGAGTAGAGGCAACGTACTTACTCTCAGCTTTCCCTTTTTCTCTAGAATATCTCTTGTGAGTGAGAACATACTCATCAGCTAAAACTGCAGCATCAGACAAATTATCTATTCTTTTCTCATCAAGATATAGGCTTACATCTTTACTAATACACCTTTTGAAATCCTCCAGCAAAATCATCTGCTTAAATTTGTCAAAATCAGAATCCACATTCTTAGAATTTAACCACTGCTCCAACAAATCTTCTTTGATTTTTGCATACTCAACATGGGATTGCTTATCTTGCTTGTAAGTTGTCCTAAATTTTACTCTATAGGCTTCAGGAACAAGCTCATAGGCCTTGAGAATCAAGCTCTTAACTACATCATAATTATCACATTGATCCTGAGGCAAAGATGCATAAGTTACTTGAGCTTTACCGGTGAGAACAGTTTGAAGGAGTACTGGCCAATACTTTTTAGGCCTATTAAAACCTGTAGCTACCCTCTCAAACAACTGAAAATACTTTGTTAAATCAGATTCATTAAAAGGAGGGACAAGTTTAACATTTTTAGCCACATCAAAATCATCAGAGCTAGATGATCCAGTTCCACCTTGTTTCATGCGATACTCATGGTCTGCCTGAATCCTAGCAATTTCAACTTGTGCCTCAACCTCCCTAGCACGGGCCTCCTGCAGGGCTAGCTGTAACTTAGCTAATTCAATCTGCGTTTGCTCATTTGGAGGAGTTACATTGAACAAGCTTTCATTAATCATGTCAACAATTTGATCTTTAGAATGATGAGAGCGAACAACAATTCCCAATTGTTGAGCGACAATCTTAAATTCATTCTTTGTTCTGTTTTCTATATCACACACTGTTTGCACATTTGACAAAAAATCTTTGGCTTCATCAAGTGTAGTAATAGTAGACATAATTAATAAGTAACAGTCACAAAATATCAAGCAATATCCTTAAGATAATATCCTGAATATCCTGATATGAGGTCGCCAAATTTATGTTACGGAACAGAGAAAGATGACGTACACTTTAAGTGAGAATGCTAAAAATCACTACTGTCCCGTAAAGTTCCAGGTTCAAAACAAAAGAGTTAGGTAAAATTACAAGTTAAAGTTTAATGCTCAAACTAACAACAAAACATTCAGGACTCATAAGGAGAATGTAATGGCAAAAACAGGTTAAATATATGGTTAACTGCAATAGCCTCTATTAACACGAAATTAGCAAGATAAATTTATCTAAGTCAGCCCTGATAAAATGAGATACCAGATAATACTCAGTGAATGCAAGATAAATTATTACAGATACAAAATAATATTAAAACTGATGGACATAAAGATCCCTACATGAATTACAAAAACTTCACTAGGCCTACAAATGAAACTTATGCTATACAGTACAAGAAAAAATACAACAGTTATACTCAAATTACACACAGCTGCTAGATGTTTGCAGATTTCTTGAGCACTTACAATAATAATAACTGTACAGGGGAGGACAGAGATGTGAACAAAATGAGGAGCAGATCTAAGTAGCAATGATGCAGAGACTGAGCTCATTATATAGGGGCTGGCAGAGCTTGATACAACTTGTAAGAGGGACGCGCAAATGAAGCCATGGGGACAGAGAGCTGAAAATCCCGCAAAGTATAACAGAGAGAACGACTTACTCTACTATAACGGTAGAAGGGGGGGGGACTGAGGCAGAACACGCTCGTGATCAAACATGCAGCAACTGTGCGTTAAAATTACACAAAGGATGATGAAATCATAGGCTATGTAACAGTATATATGATTGTAAAAATGGCCCAGTGTGCAGCAGCCCTGACAGGGCCCCGTGTACTTCTAGGGCTCAGGGCCACACAACACGTACTCGTAAATCCGGCCCTGGTGAGAGCAGCATAACTCCTTCACTACCTTTTCTTTAGCCTATATTTGCCAGTCATTGCATTGTTTCTCAGCTTCTCCACTATCACTCTTTCACCCTGAATACTCCTCTCACTCCTTATCTGCCATATTCCACTCTGTTATACATTGCATGCCACACTCTTATCAGATAAAGTTTCGCACCATCTTACTGCCATTATGTCAAGAACATCCAAGCGCACATTACGTACACATTATATAAGTTCCTTTCAGTGTTCTGCATTCTATACATAACATGTAGTAATAACAATAATGAGAACTGGCGAATTGCAGAACGAATGGTGCCCTCCTGCACAACTTCTGGTGAAATCTCCAGAAGAACTACGAATGGAGCACTACCATGGCAATAATAAGGGTTCCACCAAGGAACCCAAAGCATCTGAGGACAACGAAAAAGAGCAGCACACAGAAGGCCAACTGAGGTCAATAAAGGTTGGTTCAGATGCCATGATTTCAAGAACTAACCCATGTATAATAAGGCTGTCTGTTGTGTAACTAACTCCATCCAAAAGTGATTTCAACACTGAAACAAAGACTTCTAGCACAGGACCCATCTTTGAGTCTTTTTCCGAATCCTTATCCCTTCAGCTGAGTCTAAAACTGACGACTGCAAAAATACAGTTTAGCAGTGTTTTTATAACTGTTAGAAAAGGGTGCGAAAGGGAGAGTCTGGGAAGGAAGAACGAGTAAAAGCAGAGGATGGAAGGATGTTAATTGAGATGGATGCAGTAAGGAAGAGATGGGCAGAGTATTTTGAAAGATTGTTAAATGTAGAGGAGGAAAGAGTGGCTGAGATTGGGGCGGATGGAAGGGTGCAAGGAATAAATGTGTTGGGAGAGTTGAATGATTCTTTGATCACGAAGGTGGAAGTGGAGAAGGCAGTAAAGGAGATGAAAACAGGGAAAGCTGCAGGTATGGACGGGTGTGCTGTGGAATGCCTGAAGGGTGGTGGAGTGACTATTGTTGACTGGTTAGTAAGATTGTTGAATGTGTGCTTTGAGAAAGGTATGGTGCCAATTGACTGGGCAAGTGCTTGTGTGGTCCCGTTGTATAAAGGTAAGGGTGATAAGTATGAATGTACTAGCTTTAGGGGTATAAGTCTGTTGAGTGTTGTAGGTAAGGTGTATGGTAGAGTGTTAATTATGAGAGTTAGAGAGGGTACAGAGGGAGTGATTGGTGATGAGCAGTGTGGCTTTAGGAGAGGGAGGGGATGCGTTGATCAGGTGTTTGCTGTGAGACAAGTGTGTGAAAAGTATTTAGCAAAAGGCAAGGATGTGTTTTGGGCATTTATGGATTTAGAGAAAGCGTATGATAGAATTGATAGGGAGGCTTTGTGGACTGTTTTAAGATTGTATGGACTTGATGGTAGGTTACTAAAAGGGGTGAAAAGTTTTTATGTAAATAGTAGAGCGTGTGTAAGAGTGGGAAATGCTGTGAGTGATTGGTTTCCCGTGAGAGTGGGGCTGCGACAGGGATGTGTGATGTCACCTTGGTTGTTTAATATTTACATGGATGGTGTTGTAAGGGAGGTGAATGCAAGAGTTTTAGGTGGAGGTCTGAGTCTGGTGAATGTTGATGGTGGAGAGTGGAATCTGAAGCAGCTGCTGTTTGCAGATGATACTGCACTGGTGACTGATTCAGAGGAGAGATTGAGACAGTTGGTAGAGGAGTTTGGAAGGGTGTGTGAAAGGAGGAAATTGAAAGTAAATGAGAATAAGAGTAAAGTGATGAAGTGTACGAGGTTGATAGATGGTAGGGGGATGAATATAGTTTTGAATGGTGAGTTGCTTGAGGAGGTAGATTGTTTTAAATATCTAGGGTCACATGTTGCTGTGGATGGAAGAATAGATGCAGAAGTGAAGTTTAGAATAAATGAAGTAGGAAAGGTGCTGGGAGGAATGAAAAAAGTGTTTAAATGTCGTTCGCTTAGAATGGATGTAAAGAGAAGGCTGTATGAGGGTGTTGTGGTACCAACTGCGTTATATGGGGCTGAAACATGGAATATGGGTGTAGCAGAGAGGAAAAGTTTGAATGTAATGGAGATGAGGTGTCTGAGGAGTATGTGTGGAGTGATGCGTATGGATCGGGTGCGAAATGATGAAGTGCGAAGGAGAACTGGAGTTGTTCGGGAGATGGCTGGTAGAGTTGAGCAGAGGGTGTTGCGATGGTTTGGGCATATGGAGAGAATGGATAATGAACGATTGGTGAAAAAGATAACTAGATCTGATGTGAGAGGTGTAAGGCTGAGAGGAAGACCACGAATAGGATGGATGGACAGTGTGAAGAGAGCGCTGGATGCGAGAGGGATGTCTGTTGAGCAAGGAAGAGTGGCTGTGCGTGACAGAAGTAAATGGAGAGAAATTGTGAATGAATAAGTGATGACGCAGCCCTGAGGGGATATTCTTCCGCATTTGGTCTGATCAGCTAGTCAGGTCAGGTGCGGGTAAGGGGATGGGTCTGTTATGATGTGGCAGGGGTAAACCAGTTTTGCTGTCGGGCCCTGCTGCGGATGTCACTGATTGCATTGCGCAGTTGACCCTTGTGCGGTGTGGTGCGGTGAAGATCTGTCCGTTCTCCCCTTTGGGGCTAAGATGCGAATGAATGTGTTTGAATGGATGAGTAAATGGGGAGTGTGTCGTCCTGTCTCGGCTACCTCCCTTTCCTTGGGGGAAGCAGCCTAGGTATATAGATAGATAGATTAGCTCATATTCTGCTTCTTCATTCCAGTCACTTGTAAATGAGCCCAACACTGAAATCAAGACTACTCAACCAGGCTTCAGTGTTGACCCATCGACTCCTGCTTTATTCTCTGCATCCAAATCACCAGGAAAGGAGTCAAGCTCCGCACCCACGATTACCACAAAAGGATTCAGCTTCTCTTTGCCTAGAACCATGCGGGATGAACAAAACTCTCTCTTTGGAGCCAAACCGACCGAAAACGTCACTACCACCAAACCGACAAAAAACCCCTCCCTCTTTGGAACCAAACTAACTGAAAAGACCACATTAGGAACCTCTAAGCCATCTGAAAACACCACCTCTCTCTTTGGAACCTCCAAGCCATCTGAAAACACCACCTCTCTCTTTGGAACCTCTAAGCCATCTGAAAACACAACCTCTCTCTTTGGAACCTTCAAGCCAGCTGAAAACACCACCTCTCTCTTTGGAACCTCCAAGCCAGCTGAAAACACCACCTCTCTCTTTGGAACCTCCAAGCCAGCTGAAAACACCACCTCTCTCCTTCGAACCCACAAGCCAGCTGAAAATAGCCTCTCTTTCTTTGGAACCCAGAAACCAGCTGAAAATACCATCTCTCTCTTTGGAACCCACAAGCCGACCGTAAACACCTCTTCTGTCTTTGGAACGCCCCAGCAGCGGACCCAAGAAAAGCAGAACCCTGAACAGGTGGGTGTAGTACTGTCTCAGTGGTGGTTGCAGAGAGAATCTGTTATATATATATATATATATATATATATATATATATATATATATATATATATATTAATAAATGTATCTATCAATCTTTTTGTCTATCCGTCTGTCTGTCTATATATAGATATATCTATCAGTCTTTCTAACTATCTGTATCTATCTATCTGTCTATATATTCATTCATTCATAGATGTATCTATCAATCTTTCTGTCTATCCGTCTGTCTGTCTATACATAAATGTATCTATCAGTCTTTCTAACTAACTAACTAACTATATATATATATATATATATATATATATATATATATATATATATATATATATATATATATATATATATATATTAGGGTGGCCGAAAAATGTACCCACCCATTTTTTTTTTTAAATTTTGTAATTCTCCACAAGGCTACTTCTCTTCCGTATCACTTAAGGAGCTTTCATGCAAAAAATCAAGAAAATCGGCTCATATTTAGAAGTTACTCCCTGTAGGAAAAATATGTGATCCTTATAATATTATATTTGATCACAAATGTCTAATTGTCTAATGAATATATAGCTTATAACTGCCTGCACTATCATAAAACTGCGACAACTATCGAACTAAACATTGAATAAAGTTTGAGCAGTAGTCGGTAGACATACTTATTGTAACATGCGTCTGCTACTGCTGCGTGCTGCAAGTAAAATTTATATCATTATTATAACTACCAATAATGACACTTACCAATAAGTTACTTTGATATATTAGGTTTTTACGCTCCACATACCAGGCAGTTGTTGATGAATATTTAATTCATTAACCCTAGAACACTAAACTTAAAATCTGGTCACACTTACACTAAACTCGTGTATGTTATACCCTACATTAGGAAATTTAAAAAAATATATATAGTAAATATAAATACTTCTTATTCCAAACAGTTACACATTAAAGTTAAACCACCTTACTACTACGTAAATCTATAGTAAATATAAATATTTCTTACTCCAAACAGTTACACATTATAGTTAAACCACCTTCCTATTACGTAAATCAATTAGGAACTCCTGATCACTTTAAATGAGATAAGTACTGAATTTAGACAAAAAAGTGTAAAGAAAATTTTTATGAAAAATTTTTGAAAAAAATTCCCCCCCCCCAAAAAAAAAATCTATCTATCTATCCATCTATTGCCATACGCCTCAATCCCGTACGGGGTGGCCACAAACAAATCGCCTCCACGTCGCCCTGTCTCCCGCCATTTCACTGCCCTGCTCCCAAATCACACACCCCTCTCTCATATACCTCTCCACTCCATCCCTCCATCTCATCCTCGGCCTCCCTCTCCCTCTCCCCCCCTCCACCTCACTCACACTCTCCTCGTCAGTCTCTCACCCTTCATCCTCTCCACATGGCCAAACCACCTCAGTGTGTTCCTCCTAACGCTTCCTATCACATCCACATCCACACCACAACGCTCCTTTATATCCTCATTTGTCAGTCTGTCTCTCCATGTGACTCCACAGGCTCCCCTTAAATAACTCATTTCCACTGCTCTCACTCTTGACTTGTGTCCTTCCAACAACGTCCAAGCTTCACTTCCATACGTTAGAGTTGGTATCACAATACTGTCATGTAGTAACATTTTCACTTAAATGCTCACTTCCCTGTTTCTCATCACTGCTTTCAAGGAACCAGTAACCTTTCTTCCTTGTTGTACCCTTTCAAGCACTTCACCCTCCAAACCTCCATCCTTACTCATGACACCACCTAAGTACTTAAACGTACTCACATTTTCCATTTCCTCACCATCCAACCTCGCTGTACATTCACTGACTTCACCTCTCACAAAGACCATAACTTTACTCTTCCTACATTCACCTTTAGATTCCGTTTCATACACACTCTCCCAGACTCATCCACCAAGCCTTGCACTCCCCTTCGTCTTCACTCAACAACACAGTATCATCTGCAAACAACAGTACAGGGAGTTTCCAAACACTACCCTCTCTCACCAGGGCCACTCCAACATCCACTGCCCTACCTTGTACCTCTTTTATTACCCCATCCATGAACAGATTGAACAACCATGGAGACATGACACATCCCTGTTTCAACCCAACCTTCAAAGAGAAAAATTCACTCAGTTCACCATCCACACGCACTGCAACCTTAGCACCATCATACATACTCTTCACAGCATTCAACAACTTCCCATCTACTCCATATATTCTTAATACTTTCCACAATCCTTGTCTATCCACCCTGTCATATGTTTTCTCCAAATCCATGAAAGGCGCATACAACTTCTTTCCCTTCTCCAGAAACTTTTCCACTAAAGATCTAAGAATGAATATCTGATCTACACAACCTCTTCCCTTCCTAAAGCCTCCCTGTTCTTCTCCAACTAATTCCTCTGTTCTTTCTCTAACTCTGTCAATAAGTATCCTACCATACACTTTTCTTATTACACTAAGAAGACAAATGCGCCTACGATTACCACACACATCTTTTTCCCCTTTTCCTTTGTACAAGGGAATAATTATACCTGACTTCCTATCCTCCGGGACTCTACCTTCCTCCCAGGCCAATCTGCACATCTTCCACATCCATTCTATTACTTTCTCTCCCCCATGCTTCAGGATTTCACCACACACTTCATCAATTCCTGGGGCTTGCCCCAATTTGACTTTCTTCATTGCTTCCACAACTTCTATCCTACTGATTTCTTCCTGTCTTCTCACCTCCATCCTTCTCCCAGCCATTCCCCAGCCACTTATACTCGCATTACTTCCATCCTCTATGTTCAACAATTCCTGAAAGTGTTCTCTCCATCTGCTCACTTTTTCTCCCTTCTCCACTAGTAATCTACCATTTTTATTATTAACTCCCCTGATGATTTCACTGCCACCCTGTCTTACTCTCGTCACCTCCTTCCAGAACATTTTCTTACAGTCTTTCCATTTTACACTCAAATTCCTTCCAATTTCCTCATCCACTCTCTTCTTACTCTCTCTTACTAATCTTTTCACCTCTCTCTTTCTTTCTACATATAACTGTCTCTTCCGCCTCTCAACTTCTTCCACGCCCTTATTTCTCATCCATTCATTGTATGCTTTCTTCTTTTGTGCCACAGCCTGTCTCACCTCTTCAGTCCACCACACTGTTCCTTGCACCCCCCTCCGTCTTCTCTTCACCCCACACACCACATCACATGCTGCACATATTTCTTCTGTGAATATCCTGCACACACCTTCCACGTCCCCCATCTGCTCCAATTCATATTTACCCAATCGTTCCTCCACTTCTCTCTTATATTCTGCCTTTTTCTCATCCTCTTGTAACCTTTCCACTTTCCTTGCAACTACTTCTTCCTCCCGTCCTTCGCATCTTCTATTTCTCCATCTTACTTGGATCTAAAAAAAATCTACTGCCAATTTTCCACAAACTTCCCCTAACGCCTTCCAGGTAAGCTGATACTGTTCTCAAGGGGTCACCAGAACACAGTCGTTGTGCAAACCGTAGGGAGGAGAGGTGAAAGAAGAGCCTTGTTTTAGGTACCGAAAAATGACTTTTTTTTTCTCTGTAATGAGTACTAAGTGATATATATAATGACTATTCACAACAGGAGCAACAGCAGGGATGGCAACAGGGATGGTAGCAGGGGTTGTAGCTGCAGGGTCACTAGGGCCATCAGAGTAAGCAGGGTAGCCAGAAGGGCCAGCAGCAAGGGTGGCAGGGTCAGCAGCAGAGGAGGCAGGGGTAGCAGCTGGGGATGCAGGAGTGGCAGGAGTAGCAGCAGGGGAGGCAGGGTCAGCTGCAGAGGAGGCAGGGGTGGCAGGGTCAGCTGCAGAGGAGGCAGGGGTGGCAGGGTCAGCTGCAGAGGAGGCAGGGTCAGCAGCAGGGGTGGCAGGGTCAGCAGCAGGGGAGGCAGGGTTGCAGCAGGGGAGGCAAGGTCAGCAGCAGGGGAGGCAGAATCAGCAGCAGGGGTGGCAGAGTCAGCAGAAAGGGAGGCAGCGTCAGCGGCAGGGGTAGCAGCAGGGGTGACAGGGTCAGCAGCAGAGGAGGCAGGGGTGGCAGGGTCAGCAGAAGGGGAGGCAGGGACAGCAGCAGGGGAGGCAGGGTCAGCAGCAGGGGTGGCAGGGTCAGCAGCAGGGGAGGCAGGGTCAGCAGCAGGGGTGACAGGGGAGGCAGGGTCAGCAGAAGGGGAGGCAGGGTCAGCAGAAGGGGAGGCAGGGTCAGCAGAAGGGGAGGCAGGGTCAGCAGCAGGGGAGGCAGGGTCGCAGCAGGGGAGGCAGGGTCAGCAGCAGGGGAGGCAGAGTCAGCAGCAGTGGTGGCAGGGTCAGCAGAAGGGGAGGCAGGGTCAGCGGCAGGGGTGGCAGGGATAGCAGTGGGGGTGGCAGGGTCAGCAGCAGAGGAGGCAGGGGTGGCAGGGTCAGCAGAAGGGGAGGCAGGGACAGCAGCAGGGGAGGCAGGGTCAGCAGCAGGGGAGGCAGGGTCAGCAGAAGGGGAGGCAGGGACAGCAGCAGGGGTGGCAGGGTCAGCAGCAGGAGTGGCAGGGTCAGCAGAAAGGGAGGCAGGGTCAGCAGCAGGGGAGGCAGGGTCAGCGGTGGGGGTGGCAGGGTAGGCAATAGGGGTGGCAGGGTCAGCAGCAGGGAAGGCAGAGTCAGCAGCAGGGGTAGCAGCAAGAGAGGCAGGGTCAGCAGCAGGGGAGGCAGGGTCGGAAGCAGGGGTTGCAGAGGCAGCAGGGGTAGAAATGGAAGTAATTAATCACGACAGTTTCAGTTATTACATTGTACTAAACTCCGGCAGGATATACCCGATTTTGTCTCTTATCATTAAACATGGGTACAGTATACACGAACACCGGTCTATGGAAAAAACCCGGAAGCGGAGCGGAGCGACGTGACCTACCTCTGTCAAGGCACAGGGAAGGCTGAAGCTATAGGGGTCCCAGCCCCCTGCCTCTGAGGGAACACAACGAAATGCGCATGACATCAGATGTGGTGGGTATATTATACCCATGTTCATCGTTCTAGGGCTCATAATGGAATATTTCTAATACCAAACACAATGTATAATAATCACTGTTTCCAGCATATGATCATAAATATCCTGATATGTGAGCAAACTGAAGCTAATATATCAAAATAATGTTCTGATGAGTATTATTATCGATAGTTATAATAAACCCTTGCTTATCAGTGTGTTCTATTCACAGGTCATGCCTATGACAAGAAGCAGTCCAAAAGTTCAGCTTCTGGGCAAGCCTGAGAAAGATATATTGGATACTCGCCTGCCAGCTAATGGCGGTGTCCTTAGGAACTTCATGTTTCACCATAAGAACAGTCTTACAATCAGTTGCAGCGCTAAGAGTATCACTGAGAAGGTAGTGGTGATCTGGGATAAAGCGTGCATCCCGACCTAAAGGGTAGACTCGGGTATTCGCAAGCTCCAGAAGCTTCACAAAGAGTACTGTGTATTGCGAAGAACAGATCGTGACCGAAACCAGCGTACTGGGTCAAAGAGCAAAACTTTAAGAACAAACTAAGAAAACTGCTTGATATTTCTCTGAAGGACACTCTGCTTACTATGACAAATGAAGAGGATAAGCAGTTCCTGTGATTCCAGCAACAGAATCCCTTCAGCGGGAGTACAGTATGTCAGGGGTGGACAGACTCTTGGCAAACAAGGAGGCTCGTAAGCAGCATAGAAGTGATCCAGTCAATGCTCGAAAAGGAAAATGGAAGCTCATTGCACAGACCATCCAGTTCTGTTGACGTTGAAGGCTGTATGCTGCCTCATCAGCAGAGTCTGAGGATGACTTTCAGGGGCCATTGACGTCCAAACAAATTAGACAGCAAAGTAAAGCTAAAAAAAAAAAAAAAAAAAAAAATTGTAACTAAGGAAGTAGCTGCCGCGCTTGATCGCTGTTCATCGTGGGCGCTGTCGCACAAACGTTAGGTCCTAACCTGGAGTCTGTAGTACTGTCTCGAAATATGTACAGCGAGCACGAGCTACCACTCACGAAGATGAAGCAACTGATCAACGGGCTTCTTTCACACCAGACATTCCACTTCTGCTACGTTGGGATGGTAAATTCCTCCCAGATATCGCTGGAAACAGTAAACCTGCAGTGGACCGAGTTGCCATTTTGGCGACTGGCAGTGAGACAGAGCAACTTCTCGGGGTTTCCAAGATAAACCACAGCACTGGGAAAGCGCAATGCAATACATGCATCAAAACATTGGATGAATGGAACTTAACCCCTTAAGACCGCAATTATTTCAGGCGGTTTCCCCTCAGCCGAAATTCGGGAAGGGGGGGGGGGAATTGGCAACTTTCACTAAGGGTAAATTGATTGTGTTCTGGCTGAAGAGGAAGAATTTACACACCTGAAAACGCAATCCGCACCCCCGTAGGCCTAATGGGTACTGAACAATCGCACGTCAAAGTTCAGAAAGTTTATAATAGTTACCCTTCGAAAACAATCCAAACCATGAAAATTTTGATAACTACCTATTTTTCATATTGAAACAGGTCATTTACAAGACTTTTGTCACACCAAACCATGAAAACAGGTGCATGTAGGTGTGGGAAGATGACTAGGCTGTGGGGAGATAAAGTGGGGTGTGGGGAGTAGGCGTATAGGTATGGGGGTTGAAAAAATAACCAACTTTTCACATGAACAGAAAGCACTTTAGTGTGTTCTGTAACATCTTGGTGGCCTGATACCTGTCGGGGGTCTGTAGGGGGTGGGAGGGTAGAGAGGGACAAGGAGGAAGGGATGGGGTGGGGTTTGGGGGAGACACAAGACTAGCTGGGTGGGAGGAGGGACGAGAGTGGGTGGGAAGGGACACAGGTGGTGGTGGGAGGAGAGATGCAGGTGCGTGGACGGGTGGGAGGGTGATGGGGGACAAGAAAGGGAGTGGGGTAGACTGTTGCACGGAGGTGGCCAGAAGGTGGGTGCCCTCCACCGCCAGGGTTGGTCCGATCACCCCCTCACGCCACCTCAGGGGTGAGTTCTCGTTGGCCAGAAGCCATGTACAGTTACCTCCACATCTAACGAGTACAGCGGGTGGTGTGTTTGGTGAAATGTGGCACCACTGTGTTTGTTTACATCGTAGTAATAATGAGTGAATGGGCAGACCCGGCAGAGCTTCCCCTCTGCTATAGTATCTAGTACCCACAGAAACTATGTTTTATCAAGTCATTCTCTGTCTGCAAATACAAGTGTTTGCCACGTATGTATAGTGGAAGGTAGAAAGAAAAATAGTGATGCCATTGGTTCCCATTGTTTCTCTGACAGGAGATTACTGTGAGGCGAGGTGGAAAGGAGGGGAGGGGGGAAGGGTGGTGGGAGCGCATATATCGAAACTTTGTCGTGTTTCGTTTAGAAAGATGAAGGGTGTGATTATACAGATGTTCTGAGGTTATTGCTTACTCCGTATGCAATAACGTGTATTAGATGAATGCTGGAGACGTAATGTTCGTCATACAATGTGGTGAACAAATGTAGTTAAGCATAAATGTTAGAAGGTGTGATGTTCGGTGTCTCGAAACGTGGTTCACCTGACTCTAGTGAGTGTGCACTCAAATGCTGTAACATTTTTGTGGCTGAACCAGGGTGGCCATAAAAATGATTCGTGATTATCCATGTGACACAACGGTCGTGCCATGTTGTGCATCATCTAGACTGTTTTATTGTGAGGAATAACAACCATTATATTCGCAAACCATGGTATAAGTAAATATCCTGTTGCATAGGATTATAGCTACTTTGAGTGTTAAGCAGCTATTGGCTTGTTGTGCAAAAATGTTACGCAGTCATCATACTGATGGATCACATGGAGGTAATGAGATACTTTATTTGCATAATGAATGCATATCTTGTTTTATAATAACTGAAATAAGGGTGTGACGGATGTCCAAACCATAAAATTATAATGTCGCTTTCTTCGAGGTGCTGCTTCGTTAGTCTGGATAGTTATGACAACATCCACAAACATTGATCATCGTATATTATATTCTCTTGTAAACATTCATATATTAGTTTTCATACAAGATCTGACACATTCAGGCCCTCCTTAAGTCCAGACGCATTATACTATTTAATCGTATGTCGACACTCACACACTGTTCATCCTGCGGGACCAACATTCCCTTACCATTAATGTTTGTCGGCTGTCTGCCATTATAAACCAAGGTTTTAGTATGTAGCCACGGCTACACAAAATATATCGGTGGCGTGGTGCTATTGGGAGAGTGTAAATAAGCGTATAGTCTACGTGTGTTTGTGCAGGGAGATCTGATAATACACTTCACCGACTAATTCACACTCATGCCAAGATAGCAGACAAAGTCGCAGTCTTCGTGACTATACTGACTGACCATTGAAAGCACTTTCACATCCCAGCAGTCTGAATGAGATCCTGTTTTCAGCCAAAAGAAACATTAAGTAATACAGTGATCAATGCAATTAAATATGTAAAGTAAGGAGTGTTTTATGAACCGTGTCATCATACAGGCTTATACAGTATAACACAGCCAAGAATAAGATGGACCTACAGTAGGAT